>NW_021636111.1:0-178633 GCF_004799145.2 Neltuma alba
CAGCGAGAAACTCTTTTAACGTTTTTTTTTACCCATATATGTATGTTAAGCGATGGTTCCCGTTCATCCACATTATGTGCATTGCTAGAGATTCTCTCGTGAGAGCCGGCCCATGAAATAATGGGCCTAACTTCTTTATGAGTCTGGGCCAAGCCCCATCGCTCCTTAACAACAAGGATAAATTTAATAAACTAGAATTTTTTTTTTTTGGGGAAAAATTGAACTTTAAATTGATACATACGGTTAATCAATTAATCAACAGAACAGGTTTTTTTTTTGGTTGCACCGGAAAAGATTAATAAACTAAACAGTAAATCAACTAGAAAATTCATTGCACGTGTTATTTTCTTACAAAGTTTTCACTTCAGTGTGTGTTGAGTATTTGAAGGTTTTTTTTTTAAAGTAAATTTTCTTAAAAATTTAAAATCACAGCAGTATTACCTTATTCTTTTAAAAGTGTTAATGATAAGCGTCACTATTTTAATAATCAATGTTAGTTTTTGATGATAAGGGGTAATATAGTTACGATTTTGACTCTTGAGACAAATTTGTTTTAAAAAACTTTCAAATACCTATAACTCTTGAGTATAAACTTTTGAGATAAATTTATATTATACTCCTTATTTTTCACGTAATATTTAAAAAATTAAAAAAAAATGCACACGACTCGAAAAGCGTACAAGAAATTCTATAATCACGCAGCTTTAAATTTCTTTTTTTTTTCTTTTTGCCATCACCGAGTATTTAATTTTATGCGCATGTATCTGTTTTGACCCGGCGTCAAGTGGACAGAACAGACCATAAAGAATCAAAAAACGAATAATGAGATGGACAACTCCAGTGGATTCAAACCTCTTGACCCACACAGGCGTCGTCTTGGTCAATCATACTCAAATGGGGTTCAATTCAGCCATTGGTTTGATCAACAAGTTGGTCATAAATCATGCTAGGCCTAATTAAATTCTTGGCGTTTAAACTTGTGTGATTTGACAAATAAACTATTCTGTTTGTGGTGTCAACTGATATGAATCAACAACAATCTAGCGGCTTGACTTTTGTTTCAAGCATTTATGTGTTTATCATATAAATCACTATCTGATAACTTGTCAAAAAAAAAGTGTGTAAAATGTTTATTTGAATTATGTTTTACTATAATTAATTAAGAAAGCTCCTCTTCCCCACCTAAAATTGAAATCAATGATGTGATATGTATGCTTTTTTCACGACGAAAATGAAACGAAAGTGAATAAATGAGTAGTAATTAATACTGCACTGCTTAATGTCATAGATAACTAATTTGAGAATAATAAAAAAATTAGTTAAGTTAGTTATTTATCATAAATATATGTTAATCTCTCCAAATTATTCCCATCAATCATGCATATTGAATAATTGAAATTATCCTTTGGTGGAAATCATTTGCAATTAGTAGGAATATTTTAAAAAAAATAAGAGACAGAGTAAATTAAGGTATTATATTTAAAATCAAATCTAATCTTCTAATTAGCTCTTATGTTAAGACTAGAGGTAGTACGCATCCAATTCTTAATATAAGACCTAATTAATTAATTTGAGTAAACTAAAAATGTTAGTTAAATTATTTAATATGATACTCCTTCCAATTCAAAATATAAACTAAACTTTATTTATTTATATTTATCAAGAACTTAGTTAAAATTAGTTTAAAATAATAAATATGCAAAGCATATATTTTTTCTTTCCAAATATGCTCTTATTAATGAAGAGAATAAATAAAAGATACAATAAATGCATCAAAGAGGAAAAAGAATATATGTAGGACAAAATTTAAAAAAAAAAACCCATTAAATGTTTAGACAAAAGTGAATGTTGTCTTATAAAAAAAAAAACCCCTCCACCAAAATTTTGCTTATATTTTGAATAGGAGGGAGTATGTTTTTTTTTTCTAAAACGTGTCTTTTTTAATATCAACAAAGTTGATTTAAAAAAATTGATAAATATGTAAAATAAATCTTATCTTTATGATTAACATCAACTTTTCAATAGGCTCTAAATTAAGCACAGGAGAAGTATCAAGTTTTAGGAGCTACCTGGTGATTATATTCTCTTCTACTACGGTCAGCTTGGGGATCGAATCGTAAATAATTTTTTTATTAAAAAAAGAGCTAAACCGTACTCAATTTTTGGTGAAGGGTTCCTTTGGTTATAAAAAACAATTAGAATGCATTAATTAAAAAAACAATAAAATAGTATAACTATATACAAAAAGTAAAAGAGGGACAAGAGCTAAGAAATAAAATTAACCTAAGATCTAGAGAAAAAATTACTTGCATGCTGGTAAAAGTAAAAAAGGAAAGAAAGTTAACAATATTCATGTAGATGATATGGGAAGAGTTTGCAATAGTTCTTACTCCAAGTAAGTATCTCTTATTAATGCAAAATATTTGTAACTTTTCTTTACTATTCACTGAGCAAAATGGTGACCTGCAAATCCAAACAAGGTTAGCACAAAAATAAAAAATGCTAAAGAGATGATTTTGCCAAGAAGCTTTTTTCCACAAGAAATGTTGGATGGGTTAGCCTTGGCAACAAATTCGTGATTTGCATTTCAGTTATTTTTGAGGCTTGAATTTGTACATAATTATTGTCAATCTTTATTTGTTTGTGGAGATATTAACTTTTTGTAGCTTAGAGCTCTTTTTGACCGATGTTATAGTTTCACCATGCTCAACTCGAACTGCCAATTCAAAAAAGGATGAAACATTGTTGATCTCCTCAATGATAACATGCTGTGATGGTTTCCCTCCATTATGTAAAATGGCATTTTTATTCCTTTAAATGACACATCTTTATGCAAACTCTTAAGCATGGTTTTGAGCCAATTTTAGAACTTTACAAAAGAGAAGAATGGTAACTTGATATTAAGAACCAAATTGAACGAGTCAAATGACAAGAAATAAATAGATGTTCTAGAATCCCAGGAGCATTGCATGCAAAAAAAAAAAAAAGATTAGAGATATTGAGATGATGTTTGGTCAAAATATCACTTAAGAGAATTGCATCATTAAGGATCTTTCAGACTAATAATAAATTCTCCAAGGGAAGAGATATTGATCACAAAAATTTCCAAACTTGATCATTTGGATTAGAAGACATCATTTGTCTGCTAAGCCCGAATCCTTCCTTAACGAAGTAAGAACCCAAAGAGGGAAAACTCCAACACAAATTTTCAGGAATATTGGAATATGAAAAGGGTTAGAGATAATGAGATCAATTATCTGCACTTCATATAAATCTTCAACCAAGACCTTCCAAGGTCAGAAAACCAAGACCCTTTTTTCATGACATCGGGTTTTAATTGTTGGGCGAATACGATAATAGGTCTGCAACACATATTGCAGGCCTACATTGCATGGGGTCCAGGGTTCGTTGATAGCTAAGTAAAACAAACCTTAAATTGAAAAATTCAAGGCCACGTGAGAACCAGTTCACACCCAAAGGGGGAAACTGAAAACACGCACAAACAAACACGCCTTAAACTTCCCATCAAGTACGTTTTTTTTTCTTGCCATCTTCCCATCAAGTACTTGACCTCAGATCAGTCCTCGGTTAATTCCCGCTCGGGTTGTGAGTTGTGCGCACTGATATTTCTTTTCTTTCTTTCCCCCTCGTAATCTAGGCTGACAGCCTGACTTACAAAACTTGATATTAAATAGTTTGAGACAATAACTTAGAAGTTAGTAATCTGGCTATGATTAAACTGAAGTTCGTCTAATTATAATTAAAATAATATAATTTATTTAAAATATACAAAACTATTCATATATAATTACCAAAAAAAATTATATTTAAACAAAACGTTAAATCACAAGTAAGTAAAATATTTATATATGAATTACATATAATTGAAAAAAATAGACTAATTAAAACACAATTTCTACATATTGTTATTTTTTTAAAAAAGAAAACTCAAAATAATGTCCTTAACTTTAATGTATATTTCAATTATACTACCCCAAAACTCTTTTTTTTTTAAAAAATTTAATGGGTCAAATTTAATGGTAATTTTATTGTATCAATGACCTAACTGCAATTTCCTATATGATTAAATTATATTTTTACTATAAAAATTAGTTGACTAATTTAAATAGATTAAAAAAATTTACATAGTTAATTATTGTAATAATTAGATGTTATCTTTCTTAAAATACTCTTATTAATTATGTGTAGTCTAAAACTACTATTTAATTGAACGTTTAACATGTACAACTATTAGAATAATTATTTTAGAAAAAATAAATAAATATAAAAAATTTAAATTTTATATTTAAAATAAAATTAAAAATCAAATTAGTTTTTATATTACGTATGAGAAGAAGTAATTTACTGGATGTTAGATGATTATTTTGAACTAATTAAAAGTATTTTGATGTGATTAGAAAATTTGGATTTTCCACCGGCCGCCACCAGCATCTTCCACAAGAATATTGCGGATGGGTCCCGGGTCCCCGTGGTTGAGACTTCAGATTAAGAAAGAAACCTCACGAAATCCTTTTGTGTGTTGGGTTTGACCATCGGAAATTCGGATTTAGGATCAACCGGGTTACCGGAGTCCTTTTAAATTTTTTTTTTTTTTTCAATTGTCGCAAAGGAGTAATCTGATAATCGCCAAAATAATATATTTCCATTGCACAAGAAATGGGTGTGCAATGACAGTAAAACCCTTCCGATACTTTCCCTGCACCAGAGTCTTGGTCCTCTTTGCTTTCCCTCCTCCTTTCACCGGTCAACGACGAACGAATGCGAAAGCGAAACCTGTTGGGGAGAAGATGACAAATTATGAAGCCAGATAATAGATACACATATATGTACAAATACGCAAGGACGGACATGGGGTTTACGTCACAGTCCACCATTGCTTGCTTCGCCGGTCTTTCTCTTTCCCTCCCTCTCTCTATATTCCATGTGTGCGTTCTCTCTCTTCTTCATCCTTGTGTCGCACTTCCCTTGGAGCCCCACTTCCTTATTTTTTTAAAATCCTCCCACGCTTAGCCGCCTTTCTTGTTGGCTCTCTCTTTCTCCCCCTCTCTTCCAGCTCATGATATTTTCCGCTTCAACCCATTTTCAACTATTTGGGCCCAGAAATAGCGTTCCTCAGATCTTTTTCATATCAGCTTTAATTCCTTGGTGTTGAGTGGGGATTTTGCTTGTTTTATCGTGTGAATTCGAGGTTTTGGTGAACTAGGTGTGGCTTGTTGTTGTGGAATTTGATAATTCTTGACGTGGTTTGGATTCCTAGCTGTGGTAGTTACTGGTTGCTTTGGGTTTTATTCTTTCCTGGTTCAATTGGGTGAATTGGGTGTTCAGGGGATAGCTTGAATTTTGGGGGGACTATGAAGAATTGAATTCACTGAGTGCGTTGAAGAACGTTGCTGTCTAGACAACGTCGCAGGCGTGAAATTCAATTATTAAGCTCTTTTATTATTCCATTATCAGAATTTCAATTGCGGGTTCCTCTATGCTCGTTGGGTTCCAGAGGGCTTTATTTGTTCTTGGCGGCCATTGCGAGAAATTAAAACCTCCTTTCGTGTGGCAATTCGCGGTTTTGTCTTCGATCGCCTGTTAAATTAGTTGGGCTTATTTCCCTTGTTCAGTTTGGTGAATTGGCCTAAAAATTGGTTTCAGCTGACTATCTTTCTGATATCAACTTACTTACCTTATTCTTTTTTAATGTCATGAATATGTGAAACCGAAAGTTACTGGGGTTTGAAGTTTTAGCTGATAAAAATTCTTCAAGGCTTAAGTTTGGACTTTTCAACTCTTATATTCTTCCTGATCAGGAGTCTCCTGCTCATTCTGGGTAATTCTACGTATCAACAACCATATTGCTTCCTGGTTGTCAGCTGACAGAGAAATGCTTTTACTATTTATTAGTACTCTAAAGTGCAAAAGGATAACAATATCTAGTTAAGTATGGCTATCCCCGCATTATTCTTGACGCTATTGCTGCAACTGCCTAGCATTTTCGCGGCTGGTTCTTTCTTACAGTCAACTGATTGTGGTCCTAATTGGGTAGCTTACTCATATTCTCCTGGCGAGGAACTTTACTACATGAACGATAATATAGTGGACAGAGTTACCTTCTGCAAGACCCTCCAACTGTATATTGCCAATGGTTGTGATTTGAAGGACTACTTTGAAAGTGGCAACTGTGCCTTGGATGTTGTTACAGGTATGGATCAATAAGGGATATGTTTGACAGTTTGAGTATGGTCTGCGTTAGATTTCACAATTGGAAACAACTGTTCTTTAACATTTAACTTGGCTTTTATTATTTGCAGTTAATTTGCCTTCAAAGGCAGGAAGAAAACTTCTGCAGAAGGATTTAAACAATAATTCCACATCTCAATCCCGCCAAAATGTTTCCAAGAATGTGTCAGTGCCTCATGTTGGTATAGTAGCAGGTGGAGCTTTCTTAGTATGTTGTGCAGCTATCTGTCCTTGTATCTATGGGAGAAGACGAAAAGCCACTACTCATGCTGATTTGACCAAGGACACGCATTCAGGTGAGTTGACATTTATGATTTTGGGGTGTACCAACGTGGACAATTTGATAGATATAGTTTGTTGTCGTTGTTGTTATAAGATTTCATTTTGCTTTATATATCTGTATATTTACTGTTTTAGATTGTTGCTCCTGTGATATTTGAATAACAAAATAATATACATTTTTGCTTTTGTAGTTGATTCGGCTTCCCCCTTTGAAGTAAATGCTATGTCTGAAAAGGTGCCTGCGAGTCCACTTCGTGCGCCACCTAGTCCTTTAAGATTCTCATTGTCCCCAAAACTAACTAGAATTGGGTCACTACATCTTAACTTGAGTCAAATTGTAAGAGCTACGCATAATTTCTCAGATAATTTTCAAATAGGAGAAGGTGGTTTTGGAACTGTCTACAGGGCTCAGCTTGAGGATGGATTGGTTGTGGCTGTGAAACGTGCCAAAAGGGTAAGGAATAGCGCAGTATTAAATTACGATCTTGTAATCCATAGGGCCTCTGCTCTGTGCAGTAAAGTTCTAGGGCTCTGTTTTGCGAGTGATATTGGATTTCAATAATACTGCATTATGGACTTTGTTGTCCAATTTTAACCTCTGAATGTTGAATTCGGTAAAACCATCTTTAAGTCAGGCGTGCATGCAACTATTATGGGATCGCAATGAAAATATAAGGGAAATCATTTATCTAATTATGGTTGATTTGATGTGGAATGATCTCCAGTCTGGTTGGGGATGATTTTTTATTTGTTGTGAGGAGTCAGTGTTACCATGTCACCCAATGCTTTTTATATAAAGTCAGGTGCGAGTGTGAATCATTGTGCCCTTGTATTGCATGGTTCAAATAGGGGGGAAGTTAATGTAGTTTCATGGCTAACAATTGCATTCAGGCATTTCTAAAGCAGAATAGCTGAGGCACTGCATTTCATTATTGAATTTAAAGCCATTTGTTTTACAGCATTATTGACTTCCTCATCCTTTTCCAATAATAACCTTTGGATTGGAGTGGTTCAAACCATCTTCACTTCAAAGTTCTAGGAAGTGTACTATATCTAATTTCTCACCATTTGATGCTTGAGTTTTTTATACTATCAATCATGGTCGTCAGGAAACTAACTTTGCATTTTAAACTTTGATGTTTGAAGTATCTCCTCTCTTTATGTTGACCATATTAAATTAATCGCACAGGAACTTTTTGAGGCTTTGAGAACTGAATTCAGCAGTGAGGTTGAAATCCTGGCCAAAATTGATCATCGAAACTTGGTGAAGCTACTAGGTTATATTGACAAAGGAAATGAACGCCTTCTTATTACTGAGTATGTGGCAAATGGTTCTCTTAGAGAACATTTGGATGGTAAGATCTTGCACCCTTTTTTTGTCCAATGATTATCTTTGGATATAGAAGCATTATAATATTCCCTTGATATTACTGGCAGGTCTACGTGGAAATATCCTAGATTTCAATCAGCGCCTTGAAATTGCTATTGATGTTGCTCATGGCCTGACCTATCTGCATACATATGCAGGTCAGAAAACCCTCCATTCTACTTTTTTTTTTTAATCTTCTCTGTGTACAAGCCGAAGGCAAGAATTTTATCAGATGACTGGAGTATAAATGGGTGCAGTGAAGTGTTAAATCATAAATAATCACTTTAAGTATCACCATATGCTGTTTGTATATTGGAGAAGTGCTATCTATTGTCAGGATATTGTTCAAATAATGACTTTTGGTATCTTTCAGTGAATTTCCTCCTTTTCCCTTTTAGGTTTGCCTTCCCTGCATGCTGAAGATGTCTTAAGATTCCTGATTAATAGATGTTTTATTTACTTCTTTTTTTGGGCATTGTCATGGATTTTTTTTTTTGGGTGAATTTTATGGATGTTTTATGTTACTGATGATTATGTCATTTTGACATATCCATTCCAAAGGTTACTTGAGTCTTGGATGTTTATAAATCCGTCAATTTATGACTGACATTTTTCTTATCTGTGAACAGAAAAGCAGATTATCCATCGGGATGTGAAATCATCCAACATTCTTCTGACTGAAAGCATGAGAGCCAAAGTTGCTGATTTTGGATTTGCGAAGCTTGGTCCCACAAACTCTGATCAGACACACGTTTCAACCAAAGTTAAAGGAACAGTTGGTTATTTGGACCCTGAGTACATGAAGACATACCAACTCACTCCCAAGAGTGATGTTTACTCATTTGGAATTTTGCTTATAGAAATTGTGACAGGCCGCCGTCCAGTGGAGTTGAAGAAACCAGTTGAAGAGCGGATTACATTACGATGGGTAAACTGATGTCTTGTTCTTATTTTACATGAATTTCTCATTCTGTTTCTCTCAGTTTTTCTTTTAACCTAAAGTGCTTGTTGTCTGTTTCAACTTTGAAATACATCAGAAAAATGAAATAGTATTCTTGGCAGATGGGAATCATTGACATGGTTAGGTAGACTTCTTCAATTCAAAACGATGCATCATTTGATGTGAAAATCAATCAATGGAAGAAATTCTTGACGAAAACATTATATGTGCATATTGGTAGAGACTTAAATAAACTACTACGAGAGTATCGTGGACACTGATTACTTGTGAAATCTCTGGTTTTCCTAGTTTGGCCTGTTTCAACACTATTTTTTTTTTTTTTTTAAAAAGCTAACTTAGGTTTGCTTTTGGGCACTCAAGTTATGTGGTAGTGATCAATTTGCAGGCGTTCAGGAGGTTTGATGAAGGAAATGTGCTCGCATTGCTGGATCCTGCAATGAAGGAAAGTGTAAATACAGAGGTTGTCATGAAGATGATCGAGTTGGCAATTCAATGTGCAGCACCAGTTCGAGCAGATCGACCTGGCATGAAATCAGTGGTCCAGCAATTATGGACCATAAGAGCAGAATACCTCAAGGGTTCAAGGAGAGCATAGCCTCTGAAGTTAATTGGAGATTGATACTGTGAAAAAGTTAGATGCTGTTTACTTCTTTTCTTTTCTTCTTTGCTTTTTTGTTTCAACCTGTGAACTGAACAACTTGTCCTCTTTGTGCTGTGAAGTGAAGTTTGTTTTTCATTTGGGTCTTCCTTTAAATGATTGTATCTGCGAGATTATGGCGTGGTTCCTTGTCTTGCATGCTAACTTTGGATGTGCGTGATTCCAAACGTTTGTTCCAGATTTTGCTTCAGTCAGTGTTATGGCTTTTATACTGCTGTTTGGGCATGGGGCTATGGTGCATGGTGGAACGCTACAATTCAGCTGTTACGTATGAAAACATCTGTAGGAGGCTCCCTTAGTTTAGGGCTAACAGAAGCTCAAATCTAAATTAGTTGTAAATTGAGGGACATAGCGATAGGTTCATATATTGTGGACACCGATCCATCATGCTCAAAGAATTATGAAAGTTTAATTTTACATAAGGAGGCTTGAAACCTGATAAGTAGATACGTTTCGTCGTACAAAGATATAAATGAAATGGAACCAGCATTAACGTTGCTAGTGGCTAACCAATGAATCTACGTACAGTTGATTGTTGAGGGTGAGTAAGTGACTACATTTCATCTTGGAGTTAATGTGATTTTTAAAAATTTACAATTATTATTCTTATATATATATATATATATATATATATATTTCAAGCACAAGTATCTTCTTGGAGGAAGCTATTCTCTTGTTGGAATCAACCGTATTAAAGGTATTGTTAGTACCTAAATATGGATTCAAACTTTAATTTATTATGTTGTGGAGGACTAAATTTTTTTGTTAGATTCAATTCTGTTGGTACTATTCCTATAATTTTGAACCTACTAAATTCAGACTAAAATGAGTCACAAAAAAAAAAAAGCGGTTTTACGCGGGATGAGGTTGCTGCTTGTGATGGTTTGTTAAGAGACCATAATGTACTTCTGTCTTTGCTTTCTCTCATTATCTGGGCGTATGTTATGCTTTAGAAGCTGAAGCGTGGGGAATTTTTCATGGCCTTCGAATTGCTTGGTCCAAAGGTTTTAAAAGTCAGTCTTCCTTAAAATCCTTTAATCGAAGCTTTGTTCTCGGAATATTTGCTTTAGACATGTTTCTAGGATTATAATACTGTTTTTTGCCATTTCTAGGATTATAATACTAATTCTCATGCTTAAGCTTTGGCAAAATAATACTCCTCCGGTCCTTATTATAAGACCCAATTTGACTTTTTATTTGGTCCTAATTATAAGACCCAATCCATTTTGTCTCTTATATTTATGTATTTTTTTCCAAGATAATCCTTCTAACAATGATAGTTTTAGCCAATATACTTAATTAGCAAGGATATTTTAGGAATGACAACACTTATTTATTATAAATAATCAACTTAACTTACTTCCTTAATCTCCTCAAATAAGTCAATTGGGTCTTATAATTAGGACCGGAGGAGTAATAATAATAATGCTTATGCTTTAGCACACTATATTGCCCGTTCTTAATTTGATCATGATTCTACTAATGTCAGCATAAGGAATCTTGTTCATATTGTTGTACTTGGAATCTATTCCCACATATTTGCTTAATTTGTTTAGGGCACCCTCTTTTCCATTAAAAGAAAAAGTGACTAATAGGCTACTTCCCTCGAAGAAAGCCAGTGGAAAGTGACAGAGTAGTTAGCAAAGGCCGTGTGAGGAATGGTGTGCCAGAACAAAATACAATTGCGTTGCTTTATTCCCAAGAACATTATTATAATCTTAAAAAACAATGAGAATTTATTAAATACTCCATGCACTATACTATTGACTATATTAATTGATGAGATAAAACCATATTATGGAGGATAAGTAACCCAAAACTTACACTTCTCCGGATCTTAAATATAATGCACATTTAAAAATTAGAAAAAATTTAGATCAAGTTGTTTATATTTGTTATATTAAATTCTTTGATCGCACATGATCATATGTCTTTTTTTTCCTTTTCTTTTCATGTAAATTTATAATTAAATACTACTACCTCTAGTTCTAATCATAAAACCTTGTTTGTAGGTTACGAATAAAGTCTTAGAATTAGGATCAGAGGTAGTATTAAATGCTATAATTTCTAATTTATAAGAGGGGTATTTTAAAAAAAAGTGTCATAAATTATTTACATATTAATTGCAAATAATCAAATTATTTTTTAAAAAAGTTTTATACTTTCAGTTACTGTTTCATATTTATATTAGTTACTTAATCCTACGTGATTAAATGGAAGTATTGCTATTTCTTAACATTATAGGGAAGCTGTTTCTTCTTCGTCATGTTCCTTTTCACAAAGCGTTCAAGGAACCTTCCATAAAATACATCGCCACACATGCACGACAAATTCTATATTTTTTGAGGTTGTTCGATACTATACCTTTCGTTTTCAGCCAACCCATTTTCTTCCCAACTTTCTCTGACTCACATTTCTTGCATCTTAATTATCACTTGATTGTGCTTCAGTATATTTCAAATTTATCCCCTGATTAAGGTATTTAAATGAGAATTTCTTTTCTTGCTCTTTTTTAAATAATACCTTCTATTCTCAATATAAGGTCTAATTTATAATGTAATACTAAATATAACAGTATCTAGTTTACAACGTTACAAATAGTATATTTCTTTTACAGCCTAGCACATGTAATTCCTCGCGTTCACTCTCGTCACGTGAACAGCATCACCCATTTTGAAGTTCAATCGCCAACCGCACATACTTATTCGGCTTTTTTTTTTAGCACATGCATTTCTTCCATCTTTTGTGTTGCTTCCAAACTGGATCCATTAATTGTTTTTTCCCAACCAATGGGATTGAGTCTAGCGAAAAGGATTAACCCCTCATAATATGACAAATCAAGATTCAAGTTCCAAATTATTTCCAATAAAATGATACTTACATTTAGTGTTCGACAGTACCTCGAATATAATCACTTTCAATAAAGTGATACTTACATTTAGTGCTCGACAATACCTCTAATAGAATTACTTCCAATAAAAAGATATCTAAACTTTAGTTAAAAAAAAACATGTGTTTTTTCCCAAATAAGCAAATTCATCCGTTTCTTTTTAAAAGACAATGTTTTTTAATTAATCAGGAGAGAATGAGTAAAGGAGAATAGAATGTTTAATAAAAGGTATTTATGAAAAGATAAAACAGTTTTAAAGACAACAATTAGTTTTTATTGGTTTATGTAAAAAGAAACAAATAGGCAAAAATGTGAGAGGGTTTTTTGGGCTAAAAATGAGAGAAAATATATCTAATATTATTCATAAGTTTGTATCAATTTATCATAATTCTCTAGATATCTAATATTATAAAGTAGGCGCATATATTTGTTGAATACTTTTAATATAATTAAATCTGAATATTACAGTTATATTTTGTGTGTCAAAATCTGAATATTATAGTTCAAAATTATTTGTACAAGAGAATATTGAGCCGGCCGCCCACACAAAGAAATTAAAGCATGAAAAGATGACTTCCGTAGGTGAGTTTGAGACAATAGATTTGCCCGCCTCAACAACTTTGATCGCAACGGCACCAACAACAACCTCCCAACGCAGCGCTTACCACACCAATCTCCTTCCTCTTCCTACACTCATCGCAACCACTCTGCGTTCTCTCTCGTTCCTTCAACGCCTCCTCTCTCTCTCATCAAATCCACCGTTGTTAGGCACGCTTTCCACCAACCTCTTTGCTTCTTTCTCACGTTTATTCTCTCCCGAAGCCACGCGCATGGCGTTCCTTGTCGGCCTCGTGCTCGGAATCGTCGTCGGCGTTGCTCTCATCGTCGGATTCGCCCGTTATGAGAATGCTAGATCCAAGCTCCGGTCTGAGCT
Source organism: Neltuma alba (assembly GCF_004799145.2). Classification (NCBI taxonomy): domain Eukaryota; kingdom Viridiplantae; phylum Streptophyta; class Magnoliopsida; order Fabales; family Fabaceae; genus Neltuma; species Neltuma alba. The sequence goes on from NW_021636111.1 coordinate 13,344, forward strand.
TGCTGAAACGATTGCCGCTTTGGCCCGGATGACCGTTGAAGATTCCAGGAAGATCTTGCCTCCTCAGTACTATCCTTCTTGGGTTGTCTTTTCTCAGAGGCAAAAGTTGAGCTCTCTGTCCCCTGTTTTTCTTGCTGACTGTTCTGCATTTGACGGTCTTTTGATCAATGGGAGCTGAGACTGACATTTCCGATATTTGTTTATTTATTTTTAATGTCTTCAGTTGACTTGGCTGAACTCACATCTAACTAAGATCTGGCCCTATGTTAACGAGGTAACTTCTGTGGCATTCAACATTCAGTTCCTGAACAATGTTGGATTTAGTATCTATAACTCTATGGATGTGACTAGCTTTTCGTAAATCGGGTTCTAGGCTGCTTCTGAGCTCATAAAGGCATCCGTGGAACCAATTCTCGAACAATATAGACCGGTGATTTTGGCCTCATTGAAATTTTCGAAGTTCACTCTAGGTACAGTAGCCCCACAGTTTACAGGTGAGCTCAACTTTGAGTCAAATGACTTTATGAGTTCAGTTAATCAGGCCTTCGTTAAGTGCCATTTACTGATGTCGTCTCCCGCTTTTGTGTAATTAAAATAATTAATGGACTACATTATCGTGATGTTATACATGCTTATTTGTTGATTCACGGCTTTGCCACCTGGAAACGTGCTGTCATTTTTAGTTTTCTCTTTGTTCTTGTTAGGATTCTTTGCCGGATCCTCTTACCAATAGGTGTTTTAGATGTCATTGGAGAATCTAATGTTTGAAGCCATTGATTAGGAGTATCTATAATAGAAGATGGAGGGAGCGGCGTCACAATGGAGTTGGAAATGAATTGGGATGGGAATCCAAGTATTGTACTTGATATTAAGACACTAATTGGTGTTGCACTGCCAGTACAGGTACTCATGAACTTCCTGAATCACCTCTGCTTTCTCATTTCGGCTATCTGATTAGAAATGGATTGATAAGGATTATGCCATGAAAGTTCTCTCTGTCGTTACCTGTAAGAAGTCCAAGATAACGAGGCCAAAGCTTGTCTTTTCCATTCCATCAGACTATAGTAACTTGTAAATTCAATTACGTCCGAAGTCTTATCCATTGAGTTTCAGAGCTGATCGCAAACCTGAGACTTACTGGTTCTTTTATTGTTTACATTTCAGTAATTAGATTCCAATCTAACATATTTATTAATATAAGTGAAATTTATAATTTGAAGCTTCGCATCTGTGGAATCAAAGGTTAATCATGGAGTGTATATCTTTTTTGCACTATTTAAAAACAATTGTCTGGTATTCTGCATTTTGGCATTTTCTGAAAGGTTTGTATCGTTGTTTGTTTTTGCTGATTCTTCTACTAATTCACTGCCAGGGGCATGCTTATGGGTAATGGCTTTCTAAATGTTAGATACCAGTCATTTGTGCTTAAGTAACGTATTGAACTGATGTGGTGATTAAATCGATCTTATAATCTCCGTCCAGGTAAAAGATATAGGATTCACAGGTGTTTTCCGGCTGATTTTTAAGCCACTTGTTGATGAATTTCCTGGCTTTGGAGCTGTTAGCTACTCTTTGAGGCAAAAGGTGCGGTATCCATGCATGGTCTATAATGATTCATTCTTTATCATATAAAACTTGGGTTTATATTTTTTCCGGATCCAACCATAAAATTTTAATAAAATGAACTTATAATTTTGTTGTAAGAACTGGCATAATTTTTGTATTAAACTTCTTTTTTTTTTTTCAGTTGAATTTAGTACATTTTTCCATCTATTGATTGATTTTGAGTTTCCCCAATATTGCATATAAATCGAATTGTCATATACTTGATGGAAGAAGTCAGAATGAAAGTTTTGCTTAGTGCCTAGAGATTATAGACGGTGACTGACATTGATTTGTCGATAGAAAGATATGGATGATTTAAAACATGCGTATGCACCGAAGATGGAAAGCTGCCCTGCCAGCAGCTAGAGAAACACGGTTTAAAGCTTGATGAAACATCAATTTGTTAATCAGTCGGTAGGTGGAGAGTGGATCAAATATATAATTATCCTTTGACAGTTCGTCGTATGAATTTAAGTTTAAAGTACTAATGAATATTCTATGTAAGCCAAGGTAGTGTTGAATCATCAAGAAATTTTTCTAAATCATGGACTTAGAGGTTGAGTCTGCTAATATCCGTCCCAATTCCCGTTTCCAGTAACTTTTAGCATATGCACATACTAGTGTAATGCATTTGATCACATTCAGAAAATTCCAACTTGCAGAAAAAATTGGATTTCACGTTGAAAGTTGTTGGTGGAGATATATCAGCAATCCCCGGCTTAGCCGATGCAATTGAGGTTTGAACTCGCATTGTCCATTACCTATATCGGATACCAGTGTGCAGCTTTGCATAGTTGTATATGTACTTTGTTTCCTCATCTTCGCCAAATAAGAGGGAAGTTAAAAAGTACCGGGAGTAACTAACTGTCACCATCATGAAAAAACTTTTTGTAGCAAATGATTTATCAAGAAAATTATATAAGCTTAGCAGAAAAGCAAAAGAAGACCTAAATAGTAATTTGGTATTTATCGATGCATGAACAAATAATTAGTCTATCAAATTACTGCAGGGGTCAATTCGGGATGCTGTTGAAGATTCTATTACATGGCCTGTGAGAAAAGTTGTACCCATCCTGCCTGGAGATTACAGGTAGTCAAATACTTGGAGAAGGCAATCGTACTGTTAATCATTGCACATAATTAATCTTTCTATTGTTGCCAGCCTTTAACTAATTGAAACTGTTGGTCTTCGTGGGTAGAGAGAAATAATGTACTACCTCCGGTCCTAATTATAAGACCCAGTTGACTTATTTGAGGAGATTAAGGAAGTAAGTTAAGTTAGTTATTTGTAATAAATAAGTGTTGTCATTCCTAAAATATCCTTGCTAATTAAGTGTATTGGCTAGAATTATCATTATTAGAAGGACTATGTTGAAAAAAATGCATAAATATGAGAGACAAAATGGATTGGGGTCTTATAATTAGGACCAAACAAAAAGTCAAATGGGGTCTTATATTAAGGACCGGAGGTAGTACATTAGAATTTTCATAAAATTCTAATTATTACTGCATTGTATCTGGTCCCGACAATTACACGACCTGTCAATTAGGCAGCTATGTCAGTTAAGGTGATTGTACACAGGATTACCTTTTTTTTTTTTAAAAAAAAAAAGGCCCTAGTGGCAATGAACACTCGCCTAAGTGGGAGATTGCGGATTTTATTCACTCACCCCCCCCCCGGGGTATTTAAAAAAAAAAATTGGTCGCTTTGTCGTGAGATTCAGTAATTATGGTCCCTGCCAATTAAATCATAGATTCACAATATAAAACACTGTTTTTCTTGCTCAGTGATCTGGAGTTGAAGCCTGTGGGCATATTAGAAGTCAAGCTTGTGCAGGCTAAGGAGTTAACAAACAAAGACATTATTGGTAAATCAGACCCCTATGCTGTGCTGTATGTACGACCTTTGCGTGACAGAATGAAAACTAGCAAGACAATTGTAAGTCAATGTACTGCCCCCCCCCCCCCAATTTATTCTCAATTCAGAAAGAAATAACATTACTATTTTTTCCGTCCAGAACAATGATCTGAATCCAATTTGGAATGAACACTTCGAATTTATTGTCGAAGATGAATCTACTCAGCACCTGGTGGTTAAAGTTTATGATTCTGAGGGCTTAATGGCATCTGAATTGATTGGTTGTGCGCACATACGGCTCAGTGAACTTGAGCCTGGTAAAGTAAAAGATGTGTGGTTGAAGCTGGTCAAGGATTTGGAGGTCCAAAGAGATAACAAAAACAGGGGTTCGGTAAGTAATCGTGTCCCACTTGGTTAAACAATGATAATTAGGGGCCTCTTTTCTTAGGAGACAGTCCAGATTTTTCTGTAAATTTTGGATCCAGTTACTTCTTTTCTTTTCCCCGATAAATATAACCCGTCCCAAGAGCCCCGTATATTGAGGTGTATACATATGATAGTACAAGTATTAAAACAACAACAATCATATGAAAATGTATACATGTTTACCCACGTCAAAAGTGTCGGACTCTGGGTTTAAGCGATAATGTTTGACATAAGTTATACACAAAGATGACTTCCCTTAAAGTATAGTTGCCTTAAAGGTTTCAAGTTTTTGTGGTCAATATGAATTTGTAATCATGTCTTTTCTTTGTCCCTAGGTATATTTATCATTTTATCTCTATAGATATAGATATATTTGACAGAATGAAATATATTTTCTTTTCAAATAATTGTTTCTCTTTGTGCTTAGGTACATTTGGAGCTTTTATACTATCCTTTTGGCATGGAGACTGTGTTTACCAACCCTTTTGTTCGCAATGATCCATTGACATCCTTAGAAAAGATTCTTAAAAGTTTAGCAAATGGAATAGAATGTACTGGAAACGGAAATGAAGTTACACAGAAGAAAAGGGACGTTATAATCAGAGGAGTCCTTTCTGTTACGGTGATATCTGGTGAAGACTTGCCTGCGGCAGATTTTACGGGGAAATCTGATCCTTATGCTGTTCTCATCATGAAGAAATCAGAAACAAAATGCAGAACCAGGGTAAGCAGCAAAACTAGTACTCCTTTACTGTGATAGACCAAAAACCTAGACTAGCATCTATTATGTTATTGTATTGAAAATCCTTAAGATGAGCCTGTAAATAGGACATGTGATCAATCTTTGTCTTCTTTCTTTAATCTTTTTGCCTCCTTTTATCCTGGGGTGTGTTAGAGGAATCCAGGAGTTCATCCGCTTTTGTCCATGTTCGATCCTCTTTCCACTTCCTGTTGCCTAAGTAGTTATTCCCAAGATATTATGAATTTACTGACCTTGGAAGCTGTTAAAATTTTCAGGTTGTGAATAACACCTTAAATCCAGTTTGGAATCAGACTTTTGACTTTGTTGTTGAGGATGGATTACATGATATGCTAATGGTTGAAATTTGGGACCATGATACATTTGGAAAGGTAAAAAAAAAAAAGATCATGCATCATATAGTTTGTTACAAAATTTAGTTGATCAGGTACTGAAATTTAAGAGATTCTTGAGCAAACTTCATCATTTGCAAATGACAAGTAGACCGAGGAAATATAAAAAGACGTGTCTATGCCATTTATTAACGAGTCTTCATTTCCGGTCTGATGCAAAAGAAATTTTCACGGGAGACTTGTAGCAGTGAGCGATATTAGGTGCTAGATTAAAACTTTTGGCTGGGTACAAGCATCCTAAGTTGTAGATTGCGAAGTTCTGATACAGTCGGAAAGGAGAGAAGCACAATGGATATGTGAATAGAGTTCGCTTCTTTTCCCGCCCTACCCCCCTTTCTTTTCTTTTTTTTCCTCCCCGTTTTTCTCCAAATTCGTAAGAACTATAATACTAAAAGATCCAGAGTCTGGTTGATTTCTAACGGGACTAAGTTCTGAGATTTCACTGACAGATTTGCCCGTGAATGATGCAGGATTATCTGGGAAGATGCATATTGACCCTTACGAGGGTCATATTGGAAGGGGAATACGAAGAATGTTATGAGCTGGATGGGGCTAAATCTGGATCTTTGAGAATGTTTCTCAAGTGGTTGCCCCAGCCGATTTATAGGGCTGATTCCTGAGTGTTCCTTGCCAAACCTTCACAATATCCGCACCCCTCGATTTATACAAATTTTGCTCTCTGTTATTTGTGAGAAAATCGAGCTAGTGATGTACATAATTGTTTCATTCGATTAGAATTCGAAACCACCTCTTTTCTAGCCGCTCGTATTTCTCATTTGCTGGCTCACTGCTTTCTTTCCCGCCCGTCAAGCTCTCGGTAGAAGCGTTAATTATCTTTTTGCTAAGGTTTTATATGGACGTGCAGAAAGGGACAGCAAGATAAAGGAAAGGGCGGAGAAAAAGGTGAAGAAAAACAGTGTAATTCTTGAAAATGTGGTAAGCTGTTGCTCTTTTGGATTTCTGTTTGCAGTCTTAAATATTTCTTACAAAATAATATTCTAAACTTGTTGAGACGAAAGATAAATGATTAGATAATTTCATAGATTGCTAATATATAGAGCGGGAATTGTTTAGTATTGATATATATTTTGATCATTTGAAATTTTGAACATCCAATTATTTGTAGGTCGTGACTAGTTTTTTGGTATAAAAAAAAATTTGTAGGTCGTCAATCTTGTCATGCACATAAGGTAAAAAGATATTACACATAAATTCAGTAATAATTGTCGTGCATATTTGGAAATCTATTGGGCATGTTTTGTTTTGTTTTTTTTTGTTTTTTTTTTCGCCAGCCAGTTGGACATGTTTTGACTAAGGCAATATAAGCAGCCTGAATTAACTTTTTTAACAAGTTAGGGCATGTTTAGTTTTGCATTTGCTAAAACTGTAGTTTGAATATAGTTGTCTTGGCAAAAGGTTTTTAGCCTTGGATAAAACTGAGTTTATGAAAAATAAGATTGACTAAGAAGTATTCGGGTAAAATCAAAACTATGGTTTTAAAAATACTTTTATGGTATACAAAATAAATATATAAAAGATTTTGTTTTGATTTACAGAAAAATACTTATGAAAAGTGTTTTTAAGGTTATCCAAACACCCCCTAAAAACAGACACATGTCAGCTTCTTTACTAACAATAATTTCAGACTTAAAACATGATATGGGGGAAAAAGGGAAAGTATTGTGAGATTTCAAGGAAGAAGTATAATTAATAAAAAAATTCCTTTACGCATCATGAATCTTGTTATCATGAAATTTGTCATTCACTTATTATGAAACTCTTTGATAATTACATTCTTTACTAAAGACTCCATAGTAATTTCCCCAGGATAAAAAAAAAAAGCCGCAGGTCAATTTTCTTAAAAAAATTAATTATTTCAATTAGATTCTGCCACTTGTATTATTTTTTCCATATGCATTTAACCCCAAATGCCAATATAGGCAAAATAGAACACACGGCAGAATCTGGTTGGAGCAATGCCAATATAGATAATGATTCGATTCTAAGGAACCAGACTTGAACACTACTGCTAAACAAGGATTACAAAAGCGTTATATTTTGAAATGCGGGCAAAATCAGTTCCTCAAGAAAAACCATAATTTACAAACACAATATGATGGCGCAGGTTATGACTTACAAAAAAGAGAAGCCACTTAATAAGAAAATTATTACCATCATAAATTAGATCTTATTCTCCTCTCTTCCTCAACTCCAAATTTTCTACTCAGCAATTTCCCAAGGATAAAAGGAATGTTCCTTCTCTCCAAAATCCAGACATGAACACGGATAACTATTAGTTCTTAACGTGTGGAATACAAGGCATGCATTTAGGCTAAGACAACAAATCATTTTCGAAAACGAGCATTACGAACAACGGGAAACTGAAAGCCACGCATCTTGGAAAAGACAACATTTTGTTCATTCCACAACGTCACCTGAGAGAAAGATTTAGGCTCCTATAAATCGGAGGCAAGCCTTCCAAGAACACTGCTTACAAAATACTTCTTCAGTTTTCTTCTCCTCCTATTCTTTCCCCTGCGTTCCCAGAAATTCAACCATGCAGCAGTTATCCTTAGCATGACCGCACATAAATGCAGATTAAGAAGAAATAAAACAAAACCACAATCTGATTGTTCCAAACACAATTATTCCAACATATTGGGTGTTCTACAAAAATAAAATAAGATAAGATAAAATAAAAAAATGCATTGATTGGATGCGAGTGCAAATTCTACACAATGGGACCATTTCGTGAGATACAGAAAACATTCTAAGCTGTTGAGTTTATGAATATCTTGTCCACCAAATTAATCTATGAGCTAATTAACGAGGATCCGGTAGCAAAGGAATATGTCAAGTTTTAACTTAAGGGATAATTAATGCGTCCAGAAAGCAATGCCGGACTTTTAGCTTGCTACTCTGATCACCAAAGCACAAAAAAGGTGAAGTGAACTACCAATATTGATTATGCAGTATGAAAGAGTCAGTTGGCACTTTCTTGCCATCGTCATTACGATTCCAGTGGTACATAGCATGAGTCCTGTTCATTATCTCCAGAGTTGAGTGTCCAAAGCTGGCCTCCCGAAAGGCAGAATATTCTGGTTGTGGTTCTAAAAATCTGCACAACCAATGAAACATTTTAAGCATAGACATGCTATATCCAACAAGGATTTCACTTATGAAGAACTGTATAGAGACATACTACCTCCGACCCTTAATATAAGAACGAGTTGACTAATTTGAGTAGATTAAAAAAATTAGTTAAGTTAGTTATTTGTAATAAATAGATATTAACTTTCCTAAAATATCCTTGCTAATCAAGTATATTAGTTAGAACTACAATTATCACAAGGATTACCTTAAAAAAAAAAAAAGATAAATATGAGAGACAAAGTAGACTGGGATCTTATATTTAGGACCAAAATAAAAGTCTAAGGAGTTCTTATATTAAAGACTGATGGTAGTATATTATATGTTCATCAACTCCTAAGTAAAAATGCTACCAACTTCCAGAATAAAGTAGCTCAAATTACCTTGCAGCAAGACCTTCTTGATTTCCTCCATCTCCGACAGTTATGTACACAGGAGCTGCTTTGTCAGGTATAGGGTAGCGGTTGCCGCTTGTAATGTTGTAGTTGATATTGGAGAAGCGGTACTGAAAACAAGATAGATGCATTCAACACATGAGAAGAAATATATTGTGCAGAAAACAAGTAGCCACGACAGCAAACCAAGGCTATGTGGGAATTTTCCTTGTCAACCTCGCGTCATTGTGACTAAAGCACCAAACAGGATAGTTTCCCTAACTAATAATTCTAAAGCAACATGCAACTCTTTGCTACTTCAAGAACAGAGAAAAGAACAAGGTCAACAAACAAGGTTGAGAACCATACTGATCTTTCATAAGCATGGACATGGCCAGCAAAAACCACATCAACTTTGTAATGAATGAACCAGCTCTCAAATACTGCTCGCATGCTTTCACCCTCCATATAGTGAGCTTCATTACTGTTGTATAGTGGAACATGCATCAGAACAATGAGCCAAGGGGTCTTATCCCTATCAACCCTCTTCAATTCTTCATTGAGCCACACATACTGGGGTGTGTACTTTACTGCCGGCAAATATCAGTAATTTATCATATTAACCATCGAGAAAGCTGTTTCCACATTTCAAAGAATACACTACAAAATTTGGCAAAGGGAGAATGTCCAGTTGTTACCAAAGGGAGAATAGCTGGATAGCACAATGATATGAGCAGATGCACGCCTAATAGAATACCAGAGAGGGCTGCTGCTTTTGGAAGCCAGATAAGGAGTAGTATATCTGTGAAGATAGGATTTGAAAGGAACAACCTCCCCCTGACCACGAAGATTCAGTTAAAAGCAACATAGAGCCAATTTATATCTCACAAATGCAGCGTTGGGTAGATCAACTACCTTATCACAATGTTCAGGCTGATTTTTCAACACATTTTTAGGGAACAACTAAAACATGGACATAATGGAACACGATAGTTAGATAGAATTAACAGTTGTCCATGTCATACTTATTATAGATGAGCTTTGTGGAGAAACAAAAGTTTATTCCTAGCAAATTTTCCTGGGGGCAGTGATTTTAGGATAATGCCAGAGAAGGAATAAATCCAGTGAAGAAGTAATTCAGAACATCCCTCCCCAGCCCCCACCCTTGAAAAAGCCCCCTAATTCCTAATTAAGAAGAGGAAAATTGAAATCATTATTTATTTGCTTATTGGTCCAGAAAATAGTAAAACTCTCATTTCTAAGTGATTTTAGTGCAGATTACAGACAAGAATATTGAATGCACGTCCAGTCTTAAATTCATATTATAGTATTATACCATGTCGGGCATGTACTCAATTTCATGATTTCCAGCAGACCAAATCCATGGCTGATATGCTGCACTCCTTTCAACGAACCGACCCCATGTATCCCATCGTGTACCAACATCATTATATTTATACCTATCCGCATAAGAAAGGTCTCCAACAAATAGGACAGTCTTTGCTCCACTCTTCATGTAGTGGTCAAGGGTGGAAAAAGAGTTATAAGTTTGGCCCAAATCACCTGCAACATTCATGAAATAATCATTTATGAAAATCAAAGTTTCAAGTAAAGGGGGGAAAAAAACTAAAAATGGAATCCCAAAAATACTTTATGAATTAGCTGTTGAATGATTCTGCAATGATATATGGATGGCAGTGAAAAAATAACCAAATTTTTTGGTAAAAAAAGAAGAAGACATAACCAAAAATAATATTGAAAGTCAGGATATATTAAAACATTTCCCATTATAATAGTAGAACACGCGTCAAAAATGTATCACATACCTATGATCCCAAATTTGTAAGGAGCATCTCGGTCAACTTGGGGAGGTGTTTCAAACCAAAATTCTCGAGAAGAATCACCACTTCCTATTCTGTAGTAGTATTTAGTGTTATACTGAAAAGAGCAAGCCATGAGATTAGCGAAGCAAACATGCTCCTAAATCACACAGTGGGATAATAAAAATTAGTCTAGGAAAGATGAAAAAATGTGCTCATAACAACAATTACCTCAAGGCCTTCAATAAGACAATGATGAATGTAGCCAGACTTATATTGGTAGAAGGTATAGTTTGTCACCGTCCCTTCTGCACTAAACTGATATTTATTGTCTGATTTCCCATATTGTACTTTGCTGGGCCCTGGTTCATCCGGTGTGACCCATGAGATGATTACAGCTTTTCCATCATAATCACCTTGAGTGATGTGCACCTAAGAAGGGAATATTCAGCATATAAAAGTCACCACAAGTTAAAATTCATTAATATTATATCACTGTTAGAACAGAAGGAAACACTATCATCTAGTCATGGTCAATTAAGCCACTTTTTACAGTTCAACATTTCATATAGATATTCCTAAGAATTCTAGTGTTTCTCATGTACTCTGTGCACCAGTTGCATCAATACTTCCTGTTGTGCATATTTCTCTCTTCAAAAGGATCTTTTATTGTTAATGGGAACTTAAATCTTGCCATTCAGAAAACCTGAGAGGTTCTCTGATGAGCTAGTGAATATAGCATGTTACTAATATTTTTGCTTAGACAAAGTCCAGTGACTCAAAACCTCAACACATGACTGTTATTGATACAGAGACATGGAATCCTCATTTGAATCTCATTACACAACATGGCGCGTTAATAAGAGATGTGGCAGTTTTTGTTTTACAAGACTTACTTGTTGAGGTGCATTATGACCCTTTGGAACTGCAAATACTTCGTTATCAAGAGGGATATCAACAGATGGCCACTCTGATCGTATGAAACTGCTAGTGGTTCCGGCATTTCCATCTTTGATCGCGCTCAGAAAGAGCAAGGTTGCAAGAACAAAATTAAGCAACAAAGTTTGCATCCTGATTTCCCGATCCAGAGACATGATTGTCAATCAACCGCCCGAGAAGCCTAATTACCTGCATTCAAGAATATTAAAATTATGTCATTCTGCAATATACGGGATGAGAAGTGAAGTTGTCAGGCTTTAAGTTGAAGTTCTATTTTAGAAAATGAAACTGCCAAATTTCATCTCAATTGTTTACTCAATATTCTTTGAGGAGAAAAGATTCAAAACTAAATCTCACAGCATACGCGTTTTGCATGAAAGCAGGAATAAAAGATAATAATCAAACGCTAAAACCAGCTATTTGATAAACAAGCGAGTTGGCATCAAAACTGATCTAGTTGAAGGTTTAAAATAGTCAGAGAGACAGATCCTCTTCCAGCAGGACGTTGTGTATCAAGCGAATGCATATAATTGTCTTCTTTACAGAACTAGCTCTTTTAAACACTCTCTGCCAGAAGAAACTTCAAACCACTAAAAAAATTGTTAGCGCTCAATTATCCATAAGCAAGAGTTTCAACAGTTCGTGATCTGAATCTGAACGATGAACGCCATCGACATTCACACTAATGGAAACTTAGTTCCCTGAGTTTAAAACCTACATTTCTGTTCTAGATACAAGTACAAATAAAGATCAAACAATCATAAATTTATAGGAATGGAATCAGTAGTTAATCATATGAAGCATCAAGAACTATTTCAGTTTAATAATCATAATCTTCTTAAAATAAATATCTCAGAAATCCGAGAGAGAGGAAGAGAGGGAGAAGCTCGCCTTGAAGCATTAGCCGAGGAGAGAGGGGTGAGAGATGAGGAAGAGAGGGAGACGACGGAGAAGGTGTTGAGGAGGCTTGTGCTGGGAGCGAAGCGAAGCCTCCCGTTAGCGTAAATACTATGTGAGAGTGATATAGCGCCCGCAGGATACCGGAATGGCATGTACACGTGGCAGTATGGTGGTGGTATGGACAATTTCATCCACTGGCTTGGTCAGTCGCGTTGCTTGACGTCTCATCAAGCATGGGTGTTTATTGTTTTTGCCTACATTTTATTTTTAACAAATTTTTTTTTTTTTTTTGAGCAAAATATTTTTAACAAATTTCTTTTCCGATTTCATTTGTTAAAATAATCACATTTTCCTCACTTTTTGTTACATCACCTTTAAAAACTCCTAACCTTTTTCATCAGTACCTATGTAACAAATCGGTAGTATTTATTGTTGGCAAAAAATGGATAGTATTAATGGATAAATATAAATTTTATGATAAGTATAGACGTTATAACATACTTGTTCTTAATATAAAATCTCATTTAATTTTTATTTTGATTCTAAATATAAAATTTTAATTCATTTTGTTTTTTGTATTTATATTTTTTTTTCAACGTTGTCCTTCTAATAATGATAATTCTAACCATATATTTGATTAGCAAATATATTTTAAAAAGATAACATATATTTATGACAAATAATTAACATAACTTATTTTTTTAATCTATTCAAATTAGTCTACTAATCTTTATATTTAAGACCAGTAATTCACTACTTATCTTATTTATCAATCCCACTTTTCATCAGTTTTATCACGGGGACTAGGGTAAACATAATGGTTCCTTGCTTTTTCCTTTTTCTTTTGTGTGTGTGTGTGTTTTTTTTTTTTTTTGCCAACACATAATGGTTCCTTGCTTTTTCCTTTTTCTTGTGTGTGTGTGTGCGTGTTTTTTTTTTTGCCAACACATAATGGTTCCTTGCTAAATAAAGCAGGACAGCTTTTGCTTTCCCAAACACCAAAACTATGATAAATCATTTATGAATAATAACGACAATGAGAATGAAAACTAAATAAATGAAAATGAAAATTCGTTTATATGTTTGACGATATGAGACACAAAGCTAGGTGGACTTTTAATATGAACTATCTTATCCGAAATAATTAATACTATCTCCAACTTAGATAATCTAAATAGATTAAAAAGATTAATTAAATTAATTACTCCTTCAGTCCTTAATATAGGATCTAATATTAAGTTAATTTTTATTTTAAATATAAGACACATTTTTCATGTTTATCATTTCAAAGAGTATTTGTTAAAAATGTGTTAGTTCTCTAAAATACTCTTTAAAATAATTTCTATTAAAACTACTCCTAAAATCTTGATACAAATTTCATCACCATATATAAACAATATGGATAGTTTGGACAGAAAATAATAGAACAGAGTGAATTAAGATTTTATATTTATATTACCAATTATAAGATATCGTTTGTACAAATAAGGTACTATAATTAAGATCGGAGGTAGTATTAAATTTATTTTTTAACTAGTTGTTTTATTAGAGACTCTCATCCGATCCATAATATAAGAAGTTGGTTAAACAAATTTTTTATCCAAAATATAAAAGGTTGATAAGATAATTACTTTAAACCCTTGTTACAAAAAAAAAAAAGAGTTTTAAATGTAGGAAAGATTAGAGAGAAATTTTTCAATCATACTACCTCTGATCCTAATTATAAGATCTTGTTTATAAACTATAAATGAGGTTTTATAATTAGAACCATATGTAGTATTTTTTAATAACAGTGAAATAGGTAACGTCTATCAATTTAAAACAAATTTAATGGCTTAACTAATTTTTTTAGCTTGTCAGAAAACTTAATTAATTTATTATATTATCATGGATGGGAGAGGGTACATCAAATATGCATCAATGTTTATCTTCTTGTGATTCATTTGGAGTAATTTATAAATGGTTTTTCAATTATAATTTATAAAATATAAGATAAATATAAAAAAAACAAAAGTTTTATTTCGATTTTTGCCACATCAGATTCTAGTTTGGGGTCTTAGAAGATGAGTCTTGAAACTGATTGGTCCTCACCCTTGAGAATCGATTTGAAAGATGAAATGCCTTCTTTCAGAAGTACATGTTATCACCCAAAGCACGATAAGGCGTGAACCCGTACATATGAAAACAAACAAACACGTTCATTAAAAAATTAAAAAAGAATGCTGCCCCAAAAAAAAAAAAAAAAAAAGAAGAAAACTATGGATGATACGCATATCACGGGTGTAAAATACGTGGGTGAAATTTAAATGATTCCAAGATTAATTATCTTTATTCTTTTAAATTGAAGACCCGTCATATTAAGCAAAAATAGGGTTTTTTTTACTCAGATATGATGAACAATAAAAAAAATTTACTCAGATACGATAAGATCAAAACTATTTACCAAAATACTACACCTGAAATCATTCAGACCGTAAACGACTTTAAATTTGTACATAACTTGTTTTTAGTCCGAACAATTTTAGTGGGACCCACATCAGAAAATGAAAGTTGCAACTTCAGTGAGACCCACATCACGAAATGAAAATTGTTCTTAGTTTGAACAATTTTAGTGGGACCCACGATCTATGTTTGTCTTATGCTCCAGGTGAAATTACTTCCTTCCATACCTTTTCAATTTTCATTTGACCAGACCATACTTTTGTTTTTTTCCTGTCACACACAAAGTCACCCAGGAAGTAGTCTTTCATTGTTTGAAGCTCAACTCACGCATAAGGATTTCTTCCCTACATATTCCCATCAGTATAGGACTCATGGAGTGGTCATTCATTGTCTTCAGCTTTATTTTGGCATGTGAGTGCATAGTGTAATTTTGGTCTATATAATGACATTCGACATTTCCACTCCATCTATCTTCTCATCACTCCTCAAATTGTTTTTAAACTTGGCCGATTCCTTCCATTCTTCTTTCTCCTTCCACACTTTCGCGTGAAGTAGGTGGTGTGTTTGGTCTTGCAATTGTATACATTTTATCTTTGCTTGAGACTTGATTTTTCTTACGAATAAAGTACATTCTCTTGATTAGTTTTTTTTAAAATTTTGGTATGTATTTTGCTAAATGATGGATAAAAATTTTATATTTAGTCATTTTTACATGTTGAGTATGTTTTAATTAAAAAATATAGACATATAATTAATTGTCATGTAAAATAAATTGTAGTTTATTTTTTTATAATATGATTAAATATATAACTGTTTTTTTAGTAGATAGTGTTTGAGTAAATATGTAGTCAAATTAAATATGCATCTGGTTAGATAATATTTGGTTGTGAACTTAGTCTAATCTTATATCTGGTAAAAACTAGCACTAAATGGTGCCTAAATTTTCCTGATAGAAAGAGTACTGATGGTGGGATTAATAATAATGAAAGAGAGGAGTTTTGTTTATTTAATTTTTGGGGAAAATTAAAGAGGAGGACTTAGGAAAAACAATATTTATTAAAGATAATCATAAAAATTATAATTATTTAGGGAGACCAAATCATAAAATATAAATTTAAAAAAATTACTCAACAGCAATGGCTAATTATTTTGTCATATTGAGTAGTTATAATTTTTAAATAACTAGTGTGAAATAGTTATTAACATTTATTTTTGTTTTCAATCGTAAGGATTTTTTTTGGATCACTTAAATAGTACCTAATGTAAAATTACATAAGTACATTTATTATAAGCTTATCATTATTCAATGTAAATTTACCTTTATGTGCTAGTCAAATGATAATTATATTTCTTTCAGCCTCTAATTTCTAAAATGTATACAATTACAAGACCGCACACACTACCTACTTCACACGAAAGTGTGGAGGGAGAAAGAAGAATGGAAGGAATCGGTCAAGTTTAAGAACAATTTGAGAAGTGTTGAGAAGGCAGATGGAGTGGGAATGTCGAACGCCACTATATAGGCTAAAATTACACCATGCATTCCCATACCAAAACAAAACTGAAGACAATGAATGACCACTCCCTGAGTCCTATACTGATGGGACTATGTTGGGAAGGAATCCTTACGCGTGAGTTGAGCTTCAAACAATGATATACTACTCCTTGAGTGACTTTGCGTGTGGTAGAAAAAAACAAAAGTATGGTACAGTCAAATGAAAATTGAAAAGGCATGGAAGAAAATATTTTCACGTGGAGCCTAAGACAAACATGGATTGTAGGTCCCACTGAAGTTGTTAAGACCAATAACAACTTTCATTTTGTGATGTGAGCCCCACTGAAGTTGTTCATACCAAGAACAATTTTTATTTTCTAATGTAGATGCCACTGAAATTGTTTAGACCAAGAATGAGTTTTGTTCAAATTTAAAGTCATTCATGGTCTGAAAGATTTCAGGTGTAGTAAATTTTTTTACTGTTCATCACATCTGAGTAAAAAAGCCGCAAAAATAGCCAGATCTTTCTTTCCTTTTTTGTTTAATTTAATAAGGCTTAACTGCTATTAAACAGAGTTGTCCCGCTCCCAGGTTACTGATATGGTCGCAGTAGACATGGTCGCAGTATGCCAGTGAGGATACTTTTTGTCCCTATAATAGCATCTTGCTCTCGTGAAGTTATTTTTCCAACTACTAAAATATTTTCCACGTCCATCCTTGCGTATGGCTTTTCCCTCTTTATCTATAGGACATTTGCTTATAATAGGACTTTAAGGACTCGTTTAAAATATCTTGTAAGTAGTTATTCAATCAAGATTTATAAAATATAAAATAAATATATGTGAAGAGTGTTCTTTCGATTTATATAAACTATGTCTATTAGTACTTATAAGTTATAACTGTGATTAATAGACTTTTTTATAGATTGATTGGGAAAAAAGCTTATTTAAAAACTCTAAGTTCACTTTAAGTTCTATAACTGATTTAGAAAGGGGTGCTTTTTATGTTTGTTGCTTTTACATCTATCTCAAAACTAATCTAAAAAGTAGACTTAGGGGGTGTTTGGATGAGGCAAAACCATGGTTTGCAGAATAGCTTCTGGAGAATAGATTTTGGAGAGAATAGATTTTGAAAGAATAGATTTTCTGGAAAAGTGATTCTGATAAAGTGAGAGTGTTTGGATAATTATTGTCAGAAGTGCTTTTTGATATGTAGAAATTACTAAAAAGGACATAAGTTTAAATGATAATTACATATAATATATATTTCATAATATATGTTTATTTGAAGTACTACTTCCGGTCCTTATTATAAGACCCCGTTTGACTTTTTGTTTGGTCCTAATTATAAGACTCCAATTCATTTTGTCTTTCATATTTATGCATTTTTTTCCAAAATAATCCTTCTAATAATGATAGTTCTAGCCAATACACTTAATTAGCAAGGATATTTTAGGAATGACAACACTTATTTATTACAAATAACTAACTTAACTTACTTCCTTAATTTCCTCAAATAAATCAACTGGGTCTTATAATTAGGACCGGAGTTAGTAATAAATTTATTAATAATATATATTTTGACAACATAATAAATATGGCATAAATAATATAAATAATAAGAAATTAGTGTGTATATATATTAATAAAATAAATAAATATGTTTTTAGAAAAATGATTTATTTTGCCAAATATATTTCATAACTTCGGACTACCCCCACGCGTGCTGAATGACTAACGCCCCCCCTTGAATGACTACCCCCCCCGGTGCTGAATGACTACCGCCCCCCCTGAATGACTACCCCCCCGCGTGCTTGTTCCCTCCGTGAGCTGCCTCAGAAGCTACGCCCCACTAGCTTATCTGGAACCAGGTTTTGTTGGGCAAAACCTTGGTTTTAAAAAAAATGGAGGTGTTTGGCAAATTTTTTGCCAAACCATGGTTTGGCAAAAAAGCCAAACACCCCCTTAATTGATTCAGAGAATCCTCACTAGTGAACTTTGAATACATTGAGATTCTTGTGCCTCAACTTATTTTATGAAATACAAAGACAATTAAAAGCGTGCAAAGAAAATGCTACTACCTACCGGTCATAATTATAAGAGTCAGTTGACTATTTGATAATATTAAAGAAATAAGTTAAATTAATTATTTGTAATAAACATGTGTTGTTTTTCCTAAAATATCCTTACTGATTAAATATATAGGTTAGAATTACCATTACTAGAAGGACTAACTTGAGAAAAAAATACATAAATATGAGAGACGAAATAGATTGAGGTCTTATAATTAAGATCAAACTAAAAGTCAAATCAGGTCTTATATTAAGGACAGGAGGTAGCAATTAACATCATGTAGCTTATTACAAAATCAGCTGAAAATAAGTCCCTACGTTTGACATTAAGGATATCAAGAGCTGTGACTCCATTCAAATGATATTTCTTGTAAACCTGCCAATCGGTACATCGATTTGCCTCCTCCCCAGAAACCAATCATTTGTGAATTAACAGGAAAAGGTAATTTGAGTTTAAAAGTTGAAAGCATTCCTTATTTCCATACGACTGGTCAAATATGTTTTTTGCATCTTCGTATGTTCCCTTACCTAGGCGTGAGATTCATGATCGCTTTAGGGTTTGTTTGTATTTACTTTTAAACAATTATAAACATTTTTACGCACATATTTATATGATACAATATTTTATAAATCATGATTGCCAAACTGATTTTAAAAGTTCCAACTATAATTCTGAACAAACCTTTAATCTTATGCTCCAATGTCATTGGATTGAGATCTGCCTTCTTGGTCTCCCATGTTTCAAAAAGTATTTTTCTACCCAATCTGCGGGGGTGGGGCAGTTCGAACAAATGCAACCAAGATTCACATTCATTTGAAGGAGTATTTAGATAGAAACTAAACTATAGTTTTAAAAGTGTTTTTACAGTTTACAAAAGCAAATATATAAAAAAAATTATCTCATTTTTATAAAAATACTTTTAAAAAGTATTTTTGAGAATTGCCAAATATCTTCTGAAAAGGATCGATATGCTAACGAGAAAAGTAAATAAAATAATAATAAACCAGATTGGGGCCTCACTTATGATGCGAGAGTGGCCCGCATCATTTTCTTAAGATTCATTAATATCGATGCATATAAGTACTGTACGAGATGAAATTATTTATTATTCATAAACAACATTAAGACAGCTTGGTGCATAAAAAACATTAAGATAGTTTGTGTATTAAAAAATTAGATAGATATACAACTGCCTCAAATTATTATCTATTTTTATTCTTTAGATAAAAAAATAGTTTAAACAAATTAATAAGTCTTTTGGTTTCAATTTATTTTTCAATGTATATTAATATTTATTTTTAGTAAATAAAAAATATATTTGAATATATTTTTATATGATTATTTGATTAAGTTACATTTTTGTTATTCAGACAGGCTGGAATTTAAAATTAAGAGAACTACTGTGAAACTCCAAATAAAGGATATAATTATTAAAAAATCTCAGTGATAACACAACAATCTATAATAACAAATTTTAATATAATACATGACAACCACTCACTTGTTATTACAATTTAATTGTAATTATTTTAAAAAAAAATCTTTTGTCATTTTTCCTTAAAATTTCATATTTAAGTGGCCAAAAAAATGATATTAAAAAAAAAATAGTAGGTGCTTACACAATCGGCTTCCGAGTGGCGCCCATTTGCAAAGGACTGGTCGTTGGATTTCCTTCCGCAGATACAGAGCTTTTCTTCTTTGTTATACCAAACCCGTACTAGAAAATACCAGTTCTTCCTTCTGATTCATCCTCTTCTCTCTCTGCTATATCCATGGAAGATCCTCCAAACCATCGCACCCCACAGCTTCTCCAGGTCCTCCAAGCTCTCAAAGAAGCTTCCCACAACTTACAAGTCAACCCAGTCAACACTCCGACGATTCCAATTCCTCCGCCATTAAAGCTCTGTTGGAGCTACACACCGAGTCCGATGCTATCCTTTCTGGCGACCCAAATCTTTCTTCTCTTTCTAAGCACCTCACTGACCTCAAGGATTTAGTTGAGTCCCTTAGAAATACCAAAGGAGGCCTTGGCCTCCGGTCTTTTCTCGCGCGCCGAACCTCCGCTTACTCCATTTCCCGAATCGCAGGGTCAATTGAGTCTGAGATTCAGAAGTGGATAGACCGCGAAAGCGTTGGCAATTTGAGCAGAGCTCTCCGAGAGCCTATGCGCAACGAGGAGGAATTGGTGAACCTTTTGGATCAATTTGAAGAGAGGCTTTCCCTAGGGTTCAGCCGTGAATTTCAGGATTTGGTTCTCCGATTGAAGGTGTTTTCTTCGCTGGAATCGATTTTATGCGATTCTAAATGCTCGAAGAGAATCCGAGAACACTCGGCCTTAGCTATCGCGGGATTGATTCGGTTTAACAAGGACGTCTTCGTAGGCCAGGTCTTAATGGGTCCATCCGTCAGTGCCCTAACCTCAATGGCTTCCCCGAATTCGATTCAAGTCCTGTGCTCGTTAATTAGATCCATAAAATCTCCTATTGTGGACGAAATCAAGTCGAACGGCGAAATACCGAAGATCATGAGCTTCTTAAACTCACAGGATTTACATATGAAAGTGATGGCCATGGATTGTGTGCTAGAAATTGGGTATTTCGGGAGGAAGGAAGCGGTTGAGGCTATGTTGAAGGAAGGTTTGATAGAAAAACTTATAGAGTTGCAAAGGTCCGAACTGGGTGGTGATTTGATCGGCATCGATCAGCATAGCGAGAAAGAAAAAGAAGAAGAAGAAAGTGGGGTCAGTGTTGGAGGAGTGGTAGAAAAAGGGAAGAGGGAAAGCAGGCAGAGACGGTTCCTGCAAAACCATCCGTTTGCAAGCTGTGTGGCAAGATTCGCAGTTCAATTAGAAGTGGGAGAAGGGTTGAGGCAGAGAGAAAGAAGAGCTTTCAAGCAAGAGATTCTGACGAGAGTAAGGGAAGCTTCCGTTTCTGATGCTGAATCTGCCACCATTATTGCCGAAGTTTTGTGGGGCTCTTCACCATAAGCGAAATATGTTGAACCCAAAACAATTTCCCCCCCTTTCTTGTTCTTAATCTTATACCAGAATTTGTACTCAGAGCAAGGACATTACACCTTGAAGGACTCGCCATTGAGACCAAATATGCTTAGTTTTGATGTTATTAGAGTGTGAGAAATATATTGTTAGGAGATATGTTGCAAGAATTCATCGTATTTGAATGTATATAATGTAGCTAGAATTAGGAGCAAGATTTAAAAAAATAGATGATCGGAGGTATAAATTGAATGTATGCTTCGCATTCTTTTTATATTCTCAATTTGTTTGACAACGTTGGATCGTGATTAAAATTGTCAAGGCCGATGTCTGATGATTCTTCGGTTTTGGATGGTCAATTTGTTGTGTCAGCTGAAATTTTAGATGCAAGAAGGGTTTGGTACAAGTGTAGTAAGCAAGAGGGTGGCTATGGAATCTGAATTCTGAAAAGGAATCGTTATGGGATATGCTGGAATAAGAGGAGAGCATGAGGAATGATTCCTGGCACGTGCAATGTAAACATGTCTAAAAGTACACGTCTTAGAATATGCAAATTGCAAGTGGCTCAATCCTCAATGGAAATATATTTTAAAAGTCAGTTTTTTTTTTCCCCACACAGAAGATCTAACATCTAAATTTAAATTGGAAGATGTCCATTTGGTTGGAGGGGAGGACCGGAGGGGGAGTGGCTGTTCCTTCCTATTGTCTGGTTAAAACAATACGGAGGGGACTTTCTTTTTAACCCCTCCTTCTTCAATATTGGGTATTCAGAGAAATTCCTAAAATTCTTCCCTCAGCTCCATACCGTAGAATTAATCAACCACTATATAAACCAAAAACTAAATAGATAAATTGGATGACTCTGCCAACCTTCGGCTATATTTCCATGATAATCAGGTAAAACAAATTCCCATAATATTCACTCTTGATAAATTATGAATAATAAAGTTCGTTTATATGTATACAAATGATATTTTTATATTCTAAACGGGCCTAAATATACGAGTTTTACAATAAATTTTAATTGCTCAATGATAAGTATCACTAAATATAATATAATACCCAGTTTATCCTATTAAAGTAATTTCTAGGATTATATATTCAATAATATAGAAACGGGATCGCATCAATATAATTAATTATTATAATCAAAGGAAAATATATAATAAACACAACACTATCGTTAATATCACTTGTGAACTGTTTCAAAATGGTTCTGACGTGTTTTGAAATGCATTGATGCATTTCAACATGTAGCAAATAAAAAAATAAATACAATACAGACAATTTACGTATCCCACAGGAAGACGCCTTTTGTTACGTCGAAGTGATAATTTCATGGGAAAATTACACTCAGGTCCCACAGAGTACAATTAATATCAAAAAGGTCTCACGAAATCGCGAAATGATTCTGAAGTCCCCAGAAACCTGTGTGTAATTAATTCTAATTGCAAAATTACCTACTTACCCCTGTTAATTTTATTGTAACAATTCGTTTACAATCTCAACAGTGGCTTCTAACAACTCGAGAAGATGTGATTGACAACCTCGGCAGTGCGCATGACAACTCACTTTATAGAATGTCAGGGGCGTTGTTGAGGTTGTTAACCACCTCTTCTCGAGTTGTTAACAGCCACTGTTGATGTTGTAAATAGGTTCTAATTTTATTTACAATCTCAACAGTGTTGTTAACAACCCGAGAAGACGTGATTGACAACCTCGGCAGTGCTCATGACAACTCACTCTATGGAATACCAGGGGCGTTGTTGAGGTTGTTAACCACCTCTTCTCGGGTTGTTAACAGTCACTGTTGAGGTTGTAAATAGATTCAAATTAACAGGGATAACTACGTAATTTCACAATTAGAATTAATTACACACAGGTCCCTGGGGACTTCAGAATCATTTCGTGATTTCGAGAGACCTTTTTGATATTAATTGTGTTCTGTGAGACCTGAGTGTAATTTTTCCTAATTTCATAGGCAAGAAAGATGAATCATGATAAGGGATGATTTATGATTATGTGAAGTCATTTTAGAATGCGCTGGCAACACAACGTGATGTGATGTCTAGTGAATGATGCAGCATCCAAATTCCAAAGCCACTTGGATAAGCGTAACGGAGAGAATTCAATCAATCATGAGCCCCTAAGACCTTTTCTAAGGGACCAGGATGGGCTTTATCTTTTGTTTGATTAGCGGTGCCATATTGAGTCCATGCAATTAACCTTTTTTGTTATTTATTCTAAAGGGTTCGACTTCCATATATATCAACCTCTCATTTGTTGTTGCAACCCTTCTCCTTCACACTTTCCTACAATGCGTTCATGCCCCATGTTTCTCAGAGATAATCATTAACAAAATGGAAATTCTCGTAAAAAAATTATTATAGTAAGATATTTAATTATTTGAACGTAGGGATCTTTGATGTGGTTTGAAATTTGACGAAAAAATCCAGAAGTCTCGGCACCCACGTGGTCATCCAGGCTGGATCATAGGAACATAGGAACATAGGAATTCATAACCTAGAATTTGCCAAGCAAATCAAAAGCTTATGTCAGCAAGCACCCAGAGGTGACCCGGTTTCTAAGTCTGGGTTACATCATCCGTCTTTACTTTTAATTATTCAATGCACAAGTAAGCTGTAAGCCGAGACTGCTGAGAGAATCAGATATAAATTTTGTACTATTTTTTGGGATATCCTACAAAATAAAATTGCCAAATCATAAATAAAGAATTTCATCACTTATCAACATTTGGAGTATTTTTTACCAAAAAAAAAAACACTTGGAGTATTCGAATGAAATACGAGTAATTGATATGTAAGTTTATAAGTTTTCTATTTAGACAAGTTTTTTTGCAGGTATGGAATTCTAAAGGACCGAAATTTACATTGTAGATAATAGACAAATAAAGAAACTGATTTGGTTAGAAGCTGATGAGCAGATGTTTGGAGGCCGTGCACTTTAAAAAAATATTTTCCTGCAAATTGAAACAAAATTTTGCTCACATGTTTATCTTAAATTTTATAAAAATCACTTCTAAAATCTTAATTTAGTGTTCATCCAAACACTCCTAGTGCAAGAGATCTTCATTGTTCACTTAATCATATGACCCCATGTCCTTGTACCTTTTTTTACAATTAAGGAAAAAAATTCTTTATTAAAAATTTTATTATTGAGAAGAACATGATCAGTTCCTAAGTTCCTATACACATAAAAGTATCAGCATTTTGCAATTGGCAAAAATCCTTCTAAACAATAAAACTTTTAACAGAGAAGTTCCCCAATTTCTCCTAATTTCTCTCCTTGACTTGAACACTATATTTTATGTTCAAATTCAAAGGGAAGCAAAACGAACTTGCATAAAACAGTGGAAGTGACAACTTCTGCGAGAATCAAGCACGATTTAACCATCCCAAGAGAAGAAGGCAAAGGGATTCAAAGGCAGAGATCGTATTTTTTACTGTGTTCGGTTACAGGGAGTCGGGACTCCATCATATGAAAATGAACTTCTGCAAGCAAGCATCAGCATGAGACGATGTACATTGCTCTATCCAAAAAATAGTCTAAAAAGCCTCAGGAACACTTTTCATATTTCTTGGAAACATCGCTGTGTTAAATTTATCCACATTCCAACTTACTGGAACAATAAACGAAACCAAAAACTTTCGTTGCTTTGCTATGCTACACAGTTGTAATTTATTTTGTTGATACCTTATTTTTCAGAAACACTTCTGATAGAAACAGGTTCAAGAAATCAACCTTTGACATTCTTCAAGACAGGCATCGGTAGCATCAAGAACAACAAAATTCTCGAGCAGCCTCCTCAAAAGAATTAAAATCTACATGTTTTCCCTCGGCAGGGAAAGGACTAAGTCTATGTTTGGTATCTAGACTACTTCACCACTTCAATTAAATCCATAAACAGAAATGAGATGAGTGCCAGAAAATCAACACCTTAGCCCCCATCCCTTGCTTCCTTCCTCATGTTATCAGCTCCCTTTGTACGTAGCAAGCCATTGAAAATTGAGAACACTGCAACAAGAGCAATTTGTAAATGCTCTGAGCTACTTGTCTTTATACATATTTTCCCCATTTTCCGACTATTAAGATTAGCACTAACAGAAGCCTTAGAATTTCTGCCCAGCCTGAATTCGGATTGTAAGCTTCCACTCAACACCATCTCTTTATTGGAGGAGAGGACTGTCATTGCAAGACTTACATTGTCATTTCTCACAGGAAAATCTCCTCCTCTTAGTGTTGCTTCAAAATTCCCACCATATGCCACTTGCCCGGCACCTACTATGCGGCCTGCATTTAGGACAAATTTTAGTCTTTTCCCAACAAGAACAGTATCCTCAATCTTAGCACCGATATAATACTTCTTCCCAAAAGATGTCACAGAAACACCACAGTCTGCAATATTATGCTTTATGTTTCTCAACTTTGTGTTGCTATGAATCGTATAAATCATATCTTTACCAACAGATTGAACATCAGCACCTATAGAATTCGTAAGACCCCTAGGATCCACGTAAGCTGCAGCACACTCTGATTGAATATTAAAATCTTGCTTGTCTTTATTCATTTGTCCGGTAAGCATTGCATATGCATTCTTGTTTATTTCCATAGCTGTCTCCAAGTTTATACCATCGAAGCCCACATCATGATCCCATCCCTGGGGATCAAGAACAGGTCTTGCAAGCCATTGGTCACTTGCAATAAGGCCACGATACCTATGAAAAGGACAGTCTGAGTCAAAACTCACAGGAACAGCCATATCTGGTAACAGAACAGGCTCTGGAGGTTGCTGCTGATCTTCAGGATGATCAGTATGCAACAAATTTTGCTCCTTCATGAGTGTCTTCTCTCTGTGTCTACGGTACTCTTCTTTCAACTGTTTCTTTAAGTACAGAGTCTCTCTGTAATCCAACTCATCAAGATATTCTTTTTTCTGCACCTTGGACAATTTTTCAAACTGGGCCTTTTTCAAGATTCGAATGGATGGCAATTGATCATATTCATCTTCTTCTTCCACATCATTGAGTAATATTTGATCAATTTCATCATCCATTCCACTCGGATGGGATACAGAGTGTCGCCGTAAAAGGGATGAGAGAAGATGAGGCAGAGAAGGCATTCTTGCACTATTTGAAGGGCCCAGTTCAACACTGTTCTGAAACTTAAGGAGGGAATTAACATCAGCCAGAATTTTGGTACAAATGCAAAATAACAAAAATTGAGATCTCCAGACTCTTCCATTTGGAAGAATCTTCTCCCCCTTGATATTTTTTGGACACAGAGGATGGTTCTCAACCAAGAGAATGGGGTTTTCAAGCCTTGAGTCAGAAACTGCCTGATGAATATAGTGCTGCATTAATTTAGTACATTGAGACACATATAACTCATGATTGACAATATGCCCATCAGGTCCTTCCAGAATAGCTGAGTGGGAATGAGTCATGACAAGGATAGTGTTGAACCAGATTGCTGAGCCAAATACTTCAGTTATAAGCTTCAGAATAGGGAAGTCATTAGAGCCCACATTGACAAGATCAAGTCTTTCAACATACAAAATAATGTCTGGGGGGGACTTTCTAATGAATCTCTTTATGGAGAGCAAGATCCTCTTATTTTTCTTCACATTACTAGTAGAGGAAGGCAGGAGGCCAGGGGTATCTATCACCCTTACTTTAAACCCATTGACAGTTCCAACAACTTCCTGAATCCTGTTAGTTGCAGGTCCAAATGCATCAGTTATGGTTTTCACTTGATCAAATATGGAATTTATGGTAGCACTTTTACCGACTCCTGTTTTACCCAGGACAAGTATGCTGCAGGAGAAATCCAATTGGGGAATACCAACTGCCTCTTGTTCACTTGCCAATGCTCGTGATTTGCCTATGCCAAGGTTAACACTTTTCAGATCTGATTCTCCAGCACGTATTAAGGTTGCTAGGTGCATCCGATAAAGAACCTTTGCAACCATGAGATCTTCTTGTGACTGGCCAAGACGCTGAAGCAGTCGGAAAAACTTAACTTGGAGATCTTCAATCTTTGCCAAGGGATCCTTCTGCTTTCCTATGACACGATGTTGAGAGTGACAGGGTTCTGTATCTGAGACTTGCTGCATGGTGGAGTTATGTTCATCAGAGGAGTTCAATGTAGTAGAAGCAAGTGATGGCACTACCAAAACATCTGACTGAACCAAACCTAACCAAGAAAAAAAGTCATCAGCTTTAGCTCAAATTTATCAATTGTTGGCGAACCGGGACACTAGCCATCACACTCATGATACTTTGTCCTGGCAAAGAAAGTTATTAAGAATTTCAGATGGTTTATCAAACAAACAATGAGGTTCAAGAATTTCTGTTTCCATCCCTTCCAAGAGCTGATTCGAGGCATTATGTCATTCTACTAGTCACAAGCTGACACATAAAGAAGTATACAGACAACCATGTAACTAGAAGATGTTTATTATTCCATGCATTTGGCAACTAGCTTAACCAGGGTTTTATTTGTCAAGCACAACTTGCATGAAGATCTTCAGTTGGAAGAAATTCTATGATTACATTTTCATTTTCAGTAATTCCAGACAAGCAATGAAAAAAGTACCTTGTTCTTCATGTTCTCCGTTCTGAGGTGCCTCGTCATAGAAACTACCACTGCCTGATAGTGGTCTAGATGAGATTAATGACTTGGATAGCAACTGAGAGAAAACCCAATCTCTAACACTTTTCATTCTTCTACAAAATAAGAAAAGAAAGGCCCAGATAATCATCATCTGGCAATGCCTCAAAACAAAACATGCAAAATGTTTATCACATGCGATCAACAAACCACTCGAATGGTCTTCTGCTTCTGCCCCCCAGTTGTTCAATCAGTAAACGGTACATTTTATCCAAGTTCAATGTGAGATCAACCAAGTTTTGTTATTTACACGCGTGGTGGTTGGGGAAACAGATGCAACATAACAAGTTTAAAAAAAAAAAGGTTAAAGAAATATAGGAGCCATAGTTTAAATTCCATCTTCCTCATTAGAAACCAATACTGAAATCACAAACAAAGCGCTGCCCCAATGGTCAGTCAACGTCACGACATACAATCTTAGTTCATTTGCAAGATTATAAGTCAGAGAAAGCCTTCCATAAAATGCAACAATCATCATAAGTTTCGAACTTAACTGATGAAAAGCAGAGAAATTACAACCGAAATAGTTACCTTCAATATTAGATTGCACCAAGCAACTTGGAGCTCAGCATCAAACAAACAAACCAGAGGATAACAGAAGGTCACATTGGCAGCAACAAATCACGTTTCTGGGTAACATATACTCTCTATGATACTCCAATTCGAGGATGTATTCCTCCCGCACCTAATCATCAACCTCCCAAAAACCCTAATTTACGATCAAGGAAAGGAATAATGAAAGCCACCAAGAACTTGACGCTAATTGGAGAATCCGAAAAGACCCAAATTGCTTCCTTTTTGTGGTGAAATGAAGAGGAAGAAGGTGGCGTGAAGATTGAGGATGAGGAAGAAGATTTTCCCGGATAAGACAGAGACAGCGCCAAACACACCTTTTGGCTTTTCCTTCCTTTGGTCTTGTTTTAGTTTCTCCGACTCGGGTCGATTTTGCACCTCTTCCTCAGGATTCTGGAACGAAAAGCGGAAAACACCAAAACGCGAGGTCGAAATGAACCGGGGGTAGGAAATAAATAAATAACATAGGTAAACCGGGATAAGTCATAAATGAGACAACTTGATGCATTCAGGACCACTTAACATACGACAACTCTGCGTTTGATCAAGATTTTAGTATTGGCATATTTTTACTTACAAAATCTAATTTTTTTTATAAACACTTGCAAAATCTAATTTAAATTACTTAAATTTGATAAAAACGTCTTCTTAATTATTAATAATTTCATTTTTTTTCCTATAGATATCTCCCAGCCGACAACTAAATATTAATACCTTTTAAGGCACAAAGATCATATAAGTAGATTTTGCCCTTTTCAATAATATCTTTTTTATGCCCAGGACTTTTTTTTTTAATTCAATCATTCTAATTAAATGAAAACACTAAAATAAATCATCAATATTAGTATAAAATATAAATCATTCATCACCAATGTTAGAAAAAGAAATGGAAATAAATTTCACTTGACAATAAATGTTAGAAAAAGATGTTCAGCAAAAGGAACTCGGCTGATTACACTTGCCATCCATAGCCTATGGACTTGCGATTTTAACAACGTACACATTTTTTATAGTATATAAAGTCTAAAAAAATGAAATGTACTATATTATATATTTAGATTTGGTGTATTAGCTTAAAATTATCACCCACACACACTGACACACATTGATGCATTGATGATTTCCATTTTCCACCCTTTAAACATGGTGGTTATAAAAACATAGAAATAGATAAGGAATTGGAAATGCCAACGCTCACTTAAAGCACTAAATAACTGGAATAGAACTTCTTGTGGAGATGAGCAGCCGAAGTACCCATTACAAGGTGACGCTGAAGGGAACCCAATTTGACAGACACACCAAAATATGACAAATAAAGTTTCAGTGGACAGACAAAGGAGAGGTTGGATACTGAGACCTAAAAAGAAACAATAATACCTCCATTTTTTTTTTTTGCCATAAATCTTATTCACATATCAACTTAATGCTAAATGTGTTTTTCAACGCTTAACCTATGATTCAAGCAGAGTCTGTACGTCACAACAATTCAAGGAACAATTATATTCATAAATTTCCTCTTTGCAAATGCCAGCCACCATTTATTGGGAGTCCCATTGGGTCTGTATGCCACGCTCAATAGCCTCCCACTTGTTTCCTCCCTTGTCTGCTTCAAATAATTTCTGAATAGTTCTGCAATCGGTAGAATCGCATAACTTGAAAAGTAAGAACTTATATGGGCTAAAAAAGGTAATCAAATTGCAATACTGCTTTAACAGACAGAGGCTGAGCATAAAATTAAAAATATACTAGATCAACGATACCATCTAAGCTACTCCCTCCAATCCTGGATATACAAGCTTTTAGGAGTATGCTTTAGTCTTAAATATAAGATCTCCTGAATTTTACATTTTCTTCATAAATTCTCCCAAATTAATACTAGCATTTCCAAAAGTAAATTTTCAAGCCTTCACCCTCGGTTATCAAAAGAATGTATGTCGAGAACTCTGATGACCAATACACTACTGGCATTGGATATTGAGTCAATGCCATTACAACCGCCTACTTAGTGACTTTGGATCATGCCTACTCTTTGGAAGATACATTGAAGAAACTAGAGAATGATTGTCATTATTACTGAATGAGTCATTTCATCTTTACCCGTTTACTTTTAATTTATAGTGAACTATACCAATATGCTATCAAACAATTCTCTAGCCAGAGAAGCAATGAAAATTAGGAAGTTCGCACACTGCGGGAACTAATTAACTTTGAGTTTTAAGCCAATTAAAATTAAAAGTAGTTAGCATGTTCAGTAGAGCACCATAGACATTACAAGAAATACATTTAGTCACCTCACTACTACAGATTGTAAGAAACATTAAAGAACTACTAATTTAAATGCAGCAAGTCGCAGCTATTACTGAACATGCATAGAATATATTAAAGCATCCTGACATAAATTGTGATTCCACAGGCAAAGAAGGGGTACTACCTGCTTCCTTCCGTGATTGCGGAAGAGGGAAAAGGCCTGGAAAAGGAAAGCCAGACTCTCCAGGTACAGGAACGTCTTCCAGACCCAAGTTAATGATTGCCTTCGTACCTTCGGCTAAAGTTCTGCAACCTTCAAGCCTCTTGAGAGCCACGTTAATGTAAAATGTCAGGTATATAAGAAGCTTATCAGCAGGGCTCTTGATATCAAAGTTTCGGAAGAAAACATTGGCGCGAAAGAACGTGATAGCTTCATCCACTATATCAGTTCTGTCTGCATGAAGCAAGTCTTAATTTCCAAATAAGGTAAATGAAAAGATTTTAAGCAAATTCAAAATATAAATAATTGAAACCTTGATCTGAATTTGGAGCCGGTCCCTTTATGTGGCTTTTCAAGGGAAGTAGAGGACACCCACAAGCTTTGTCGACTCCTTCTTCATCAACAAAACTAGAATGATGAACCTTCAAATCTCAAGTGATATCAGTGGAAGTACAAGTTTCGACAAATTCTAAAAGTTACTGTTAAATTTGATGGCCCTAACTTACGCAATTTATAACTACAAGAACTAGATTCTAAAAGCATAAAATGGGAACGAAAGAAATTCAATCTGATCACCATCTCTTTTCTCCGGATTAAATGATGTTCCACCGGACTAACTCGATTACTGAAATGATCCGATCCTCCAAAATGCAGCCCAAAATCTCTGAAAAAAAAAAAAAAGACCACGGAAAATAATATCAACCCACGACTAAAAAGCAGATCCGAATTAACAGATCATCAAGATGCTAGAACCAATTGATCAAGATACCTGATAGAATCGAAGAAAGATATATTCACCAATGAATTACATTCAGCAGAACAAATTCGTAACAAAATTCAGCGACTAAAGAGACGATATAAAGTTGCTGGCACCACCCTCCGTTGGGTGAGGGAAGAGCAATTTCTCAACAAAGATTCGAGAAGTTATGCAGTTGAAAAGGAAATTTTCGGAACGAGCGCGATACGATTGTTATTTTCCGATATTTTGAACCCCCGAAAGGAAACCGCGGATGAAACGCGATTTTCTTAAAAATGGTTAAATGTAGTAAAACATCGGCCGAAAAATCGCATTAATTTGGCGTAATACGCAAGGAAGCTGGTGTGAATGGCATGTGTGAAGAAATGAAAGGCAATTTGCAATGTTCCAAACCCTAACACGACGGAGAAAGAAGACGATGTTACAAGCAAACAAGAATGCCGATGCCTCTTCCTGCTCGTCACTCTGACTATAGGTCAAAGTGGAAAACTCAAAATAAACCGTGAAGGTAGTAGTCCGTCATGAAAACGCATTTTTATATGATTTTCTTAAGAGGTGTTTGGATGAAAACCAAACCATGGTTTTAAAAGTGTTTTTACGGTATACGAGACAAATATGTGAAAGAGTTTGTCTCGTTTTGCGGAAAAGTGCTTTTGAGAAACACTTCTTGGTGCTTCCAAACACCCCCTTAATTTAACAATACCAAATATTGTAATATTAAGTGATTGTATGAAATATAAATTTAATTGATGTGAAAAAACAGTAATAGAAACAACAGTTTTATTTCCCCTGTAAAAATAGTCCTTTTATCTTACAAACAGCAAATAATACTAGTTTTATTTGTTAATTGTTAATTCTCAACTAGATATGATATGAGTCACATACACTAAAACAAGCCATACAAAATTAGGACCTTGCACACAGATAAGAAGTCCCGTTTCCGCACAAAACCCTCCTAGACATCTCATCTCTTACAAACATCTGAGCTAGTGACCAAGCTTCTATGACAAAGACTGACACAAATAAATAAGGGAATAAAACTGTACATGCCACTATGCCAGTTCCAATATACAATAAAATGCTTAACGTGGATTGGAGATCAAGAAATCAACATCATCACTAGAACAAGCTTGTAAAGGATGAGGTCAACATGTAAGGGAAGTTAGCCAAAGGTCCATATTGCTGGGCAAGTTCATGAATGTCCTTCACGATGTCAAACACTGCCTCTGGTTGGGCTAGCTTCAGTGCATTCTCTGACATTCTCTGCAGCTCATCAGATTTTGTACTGAACCATTCTGCCACTATTCTTGCTGTTTCCTTGGGACTTCTGGTGAACACTCCAGCTCCATTGTCTACCACATAAGGTACATTACCCCTTTCCTGCAGTCATCATTTCAACCATAAAAAAATTGAATATTTGGCGAAATCAGTGAGAAAATTTGAATGCAGAAGAGTAGAACAATTTGATCAAGAGAGATCTTAAGCAGACCTAACGCATGTTTGGATTCGTTTTGGAAAACACCGAAACCACGTTTTGGTGGAAGCAGCCTTTGGATTGCTTCTGCCAAAACATGGTTTTGATATACCATTCATAGTTGAGCTAGTGAAAAGATGTTTTGCATGCTTATATGTCTAGCGATCAGCTTAGTTTTTTTATACTGGATTGACTAGATCCACAGATTTGTATAAAAAAGCGATATACTGGGTCTACCTAACAACGCATAACATGCTTTTGTGTGTGTGTGTGTTCATGATCATTTGGCTTAGCCTATTCATACTTGATATACCGGGTCTGCCTGAGATTTTTTTCATTTCATTACTCACCTGTCCAGGGATATAGTCATTGAGGATTATAGGAAGCCCTCTGATCAATGCTTCTGCAATAGTACCTGGTCCCGCCTGCAAAGTTCAGAAAAGTAAAGAACTCATAAGCCTATGCTGAAATAAGGAGCAGCATCTAAA
Organism: Neltuma alba; assembly: GCF_004799145.2. Taxonomy (NCBI): domain Eukaryota; kingdom Viridiplantae; phylum Streptophyta; class Magnoliopsida; order Fabales; family Fabaceae; genus Neltuma; species Neltuma alba. The sequence goes on from NW_021636111.1 coordinate 47,021, forward strand.
TTGCAGATAGGTGAAACTTACTTTAGTTATAATGCAATCACAGGCTCCCATCCATTTCTGCATCTGAGTCTCAAACCCTCTTATCTGTACCAGTTTAATAAACAAATGCTCAACATGTGCCATTCTATTCTGCAGATGATGCATTGTTGTCTGTTCAGATATGAGAAATTCAGATAGAAGCCAAACCTTAACAGGAATTTTCCATTCAAGAGACTGAAGCGTGGATGCTAAGTTCTTATTACGACCACATATTATTATCAACTGCCCAATTGGTTTCTCAGCTGCTTTATCCCAAAGTGATTCTCCCAGAGCCTTTGCTGTTTTCTTTACAGGACCCATGCCTTCGCCGCCCCCCATCAGCAAAACTGCAGGCAAGCTTGGGTCCAACTCAAGTTCTTCCCTTAATTGATCCTATAGATTTAAAACTCAACTAATTGTTTTACCCAGATCAAAACTAACCATAGAAGTGTCAGAGATTATTATAAAACTATTCATAGGCAAGTTATTCATTGGCCTTTACTCAACGGTTTAGACTTTTGAATTGTAAGTCTTTGACAAAATGCATACCTTGGAGAGAACAGCACGGGCAAAAGACGGCCTGATGGGCAAGCCATAAACACAGACTTGAGACTCTTCAAGACCAACTTGTAAGGCTCTCTTGGCTACCTCCTGAGAAGGGCAGTAACATCTACTTACTCCTGGATGAAACCTGGGAATAACTCCAGGCTTAAGAGCGTGTAAAAATTGTTATTTTAACTAAACTAAGCAAGTGAATTAAAATGGTGCAGTGAACTCACCAAGTAGGGTGGCAGGAACTAAGATCTGTGATCACCGTGACAAAAACCACTTTATTCTGCAAACCTTGCCACTTAAGAACCCACAGTGGAATATGTTGCATTAAGGGATGGACGCTGATTATAATATCTGGTTTATACTCCATTAGCCCTGCTTCCACCTCCCTGACAATTTGAGAGTGTAAGACAATTTAGGAGATATACCACTTAATTTCAATAACGTAAGCCGTACAACTCTCAAATATTTCACCCCATAAAAACTAATAGCTTCTGCCAGCTCAGGAAAATATTACTGCTTTTTCCCAAAAAGAACAAATAATTACTGTTTTGCAACAAAGGTGAATGAGCAAAATGAACCAAAGGTTTCTGAAATCATCTTTTGTAGGACAAGATCATTAGAGACGCAAATGTGCAGAACTAGACTATCCAATATGCAAAAAGCAATCTGATGACGAATAGATATATAAATAAACATGTCAGAGGTAGGTTTCAACTGCTGACATGGTCATATCGTTCATGATTCCCCTGTCTTCCTAGGATTTTTCAAAGAAAAACAACGGAACGAACATAAAGTACGTCAATTTATATTCCAAGCATAGTAAGTTGTGCTAGTTATAATAGGAAGCTGCTTATCAAAGTGTATCCTAATACAGTAAATTAGGTGACGCTGCTAGCTGCTTAACTCTTGCAGTTACGAATTGTTATCTGGCGAAGCGTATAAGTTATAAAAAGGGAAAGAAGAAAAGAGATGGAAGAGGATTGTACTTGGCATAGTAGGCAGCAATAGCAGCTAGATATACAGAGTGTATCCACTTGGGAGAAGTACCATGAAATGCAACATTCCACAACTGCACATGTTTCACCATAAATTTATATTGACTCTCCATGTCGTTCAATGGCCATCCAGTGTACTCTTTCCAAACATCTTTAACAAATATCTGAAAAAGACAGAGGTCATTTCATCAGCCCAGAAATGTGAAGGAAGAATTGATGATAGCATATAAGTCCCACAGTGCTGGGCAAATAGCTCCAATATAAATAAAAAATTGCGACAAAATCAAGGGCCGACAAAAATTTAAGCGGTTCGAGAAGAATACTGTGCAATGATTTTCAGCTAAATTTGACTACGTACACAGTAGAAATATTTCCCGGGTAAGAATGGAAGAAAACAAAAATAGCAGATCCAGAACGTTGTGTCTTTGATGGAGAAAGAATCTCAAAGGAATTCAAGATATAGAGAGAGAAAAGACGTTGAGATGATAGAGTAAGCAAAGCCCATCATAAACGAAGAACAAATTAGAAGTTATTTACACTGTACTCGTCCCCAAATTCCAATTGAAACGCATCACGAATGGCCTCGGCGGAAGCTCTGTGTCCGCCACCAGTATCACTCATCAAAATCAACACGTTCTTGGATCTGGCAGCTCCAAGCTGCACAAGCTCCATCCCCGCGTCGTCGTCGCCGCCGCCACCATCGTCATCGGCGAGATTGATGTGAGTCTCCCGGCCATTTCTCTTCTGACTGCTACTTCCATGATGGTATCCTCCCACCTTCTGAAACACCTTCTCTGCAATGAACTTCGTCGTAAAGGCCATACCTCTGAAAGCCCCAAGCAGGAAAGAGGATTGAACAGGGAGTCAACAACCAAAGGAATAGAAAAGAACAATATTCTTTTTCTTAGTGACGAAGAGACCCGAGTCTCACCTAACGGTCAAGTCCCGTTCCCGCCACCGGAATTGGGGGTTTCCCGGCGGAGAGAAACGGAGAGTTCAACGGAAGAAGGAATATGCGCGGGGAATTCGGATCCTGCTCTTCGCCAGCATTGAGCAATGGACAGCGAACGAGGAAGGTTGATAAATAACGAGGTCCAGGGGGTCCCACATTCCGTTATTCTTCGCTCTTCCGAAACGGGAATCCTGTCCCTTCAGATTCTTGCATTGCATTGACGGCTTATGGTCGTAGGATCCCCGTATTGTTTATTTCCTGAATTTATGCGAGATTAAAATCATTTTTTACTTGTTGCCCACTCGCACTAAACTTCCACGTAGCTTCCTTATTTTAATTTTTACGGAGAGTTTCCTACAATGAAATATTCATGTAAAGAATTAAAAAAACATGTTAAAATGCTTTAAAGTTTTGTAATTATTTTTTTATTTTCTTACAGAAGGATGGATTATACATTAAAAACAAAAATAAATTAAGTAAGAAGGAAGCTTACACAAACATATTAGACAATACTGCTACGTACATTGAAGTCTAGTGGCACAGTAGAAAAACAGTTCAAACACAAAACACCCACGAGGGATAACAACATAGTAAATTAACAACCATGAAATAAACACATGAATAATACAATTTCTGATTTTTAACATAAAAGTTAGTTTGACTTTTAATTTGATCATAAATATATGATCTCAATTCATTTTGCCTCTCGTATTTATATATTTTTTCAATATAGTTTTTGTAATGATTGCACATATTAAATGTTTTATCAAATGATATTTGATTAGTAAGGATATTTTAAGAAAGACAATACATATTTACTACAAATAATTAACTAATTTTCTTAATTTATTTAAATTAGTTAACTGGCCTTAATATTAAGGACGAGAAGCAATAATAAACTGCTAAACAGGGGCTAGAAGATACCAATTCATGCGCGAACAAATTTTCCTCAGCTAATTCATATCACCATAATGCACAAATCAACATAAACTTTACAAGAACAAATGTGCCTTAACGCCATACCTTCACAGGATGGCCAATGACATCTACTGGGATCTAATTTAATAAGAAAATAACAATAGCAGCTGTCGCATATATCTAGCCGGCAAGCCGTCTAAAACCTTCAAGTAGGAAGACAATGCTTAGTTTTTTAACATAAATTTTCTTCAGTCCACCATTGTTAGCTGATTCTTTTTCTTTTTCTTTTTTGACCAGAACATTGTTAGTTGATTCGAAGAAACTACAATTGTGTCTTTCTTTTTCATTGTTAAAAACTTCGAAATACATAAAGTTTTACCAGGGGAAAATTCAAATTATATTGTCGAAGTCTTAGTTAGGAATTTAATCTGGTCCTTAATACAATTTGAGTAAATTAAGAGAATTAGTTAAATTAGTTATTTGTAATAAATAGGTATTGTCTTTCCTAAAACATCCTTGATAATCATGTGTATTAACTAGAATTATCGTTTAATAAAACCTTTAATACATACAACTATTACAATAACTACCTTAAAAAATAAATAAATATGAGAGATGAAGTATATTAAAATCTTATATTTATGATCAAACTGAATGTTAAAATAACTATTATATTAAGGACCGGAGGTAACATAAGAGCTACTTAACTAATTTTAGTATATTAAAGAAAACAATTAAGTTATTTATTTGTCATAAATATGAGTTGATTTTTTTAAAGTATATTTTTTTAGTCATGACTACTCTTTCTTCGAAACCTCATAACATAATACATGTAATCAATAACGATACTTTAAAGAGTAAATGACAAATTTGGAAAACAAAATAGATTAATCTCTTATATTTAGAACCAAATCAACCCCCTAGTTACTTTTTGGGTTAATACAAACTTTGATATCTCAAGTTTGTCTTTATTTTGGTTTTTGTCCCTCAAGTTTTAAACTATAAGTTTTGGCCCCTTAAATTTCTTTTTATTTATAACATTAATCCCTATAATCTAAAAAAAACTTGGATTATTTTGCCCCTTGAGGAAACCAAACCTATGATTTGAAACTTGAGGGGCTAAAACCAAAATGAGAATAAACTCGAGGGATCAAAGTTTATGTTAACCCTTACTTCTTGTATTGGTATTATGTTTTGAGAGAGTTTTAATATCAATGAACCAAAATTTGAGTGCTTCATGTGAGATTAATTGTTCGAAAAGGTTGTTCACGATAACATATACTGCCCCAATTCGTTTTAGGGGTTGTTTGATATTTTGATACAAGGTTTTGAGAAACAAATTATAAATAGACACCCGTTGGCCCCGGGGGAGGGGACCATAAACACCCTAATAATGGTGCAATTTAATCAAATTATTCTCATGCTCTCTAGTTTTCTTTACTCGTGAATCGTGATACAACAACAAGATACTAGCTCTCGTTATTAATATAAGATCCTATTTAATTTTTATTTTGATCCCAAATATAATATCCAGATCTATTTTGTCTCTCATATTTATACTTTTTTTTCCCAAATAGCCCTTCTAATAATGATAGTTCTAGTCAATACACTTGATTAGCAAGGATATTTTAAGAAAGACAACACCTATTTAGGACAAATAACTAACTCAACTTAGTTTCTTAATCTTCTCAGATTACTCAACTGACTCTTATAATTAGGACCGGAGGTAGTATTAAAAAACCATGCATTAATTACCATGTTAAAACTAAGATATACTACCTCCAGTCTTAATTATAAGAGCTAGTTGACTAATTTGAGGAGATTAAGAACAGAAGTTAAGTTAGTTATTTGTAATAAATAAGTGTTATCTTTCCTAAAATATCCTTGTTAATCAAGTGTATACGCTAGAATTACCATTGTTAGAAGGACTTGCTTAGACAAAAATGTATAAATTTGAGAAACAAAGTGAATTGGGATCTTATATTTATGATCAAAATAAAAATTAAACGGGATTTTATATTAAAGACCAGAGGTAGTATTTGATTATCCCTTGAGATTATAAACCCATAGGTAAAATGGAATAAAAAATTGCTAAAGTGCGGATCAAAATGAAAAGGAGGGAGTATATACCAATAAGATATTATTCATTGATAATTATCAAGACAAAAGAAGTAAAAAAATAAAATACAAAACAACTTAAAATTTTTTCAGCATAGGAAAAAGAACTTAAATTAAATTGACTCATATTATATAGAGAAGATTTATTTTTTGAATGTATCTTCAGTTCGGCCAAAAAAAAAATGTATCTTCAGGTTTTTTTTTTTGCTAGCATATCTTCAGGTATTTTGGGCTATTTCTAATGAGTTTTATATAATGTTAAAATGCAGCATTTAAATTTTAAAAACAATAATGAGTGTATTTGATACTCTTTCAATCCTTAATATAAGATCTATTTAACTAATTTGATTAGATTAAGAAAGTTAGGTAAGTTAGTTAATTATAAAAAATGTAATACGTTTTTTTTAAAACACCATAATCATCTTTCTTAATATCTCCTCTCATTCTTCTACTTGATTATGGTTGAGGGGTATCCATAAGGATAATTTAGAGAAAACTGACAGATATGATAAATGAGTCTTATATTTAGGACTAAAACTAACTCAATAATTGAGTCTTATATTAAGGATCGGAGGAGTATTTGATTTGATAGCTCGGCCAACAAATTTGGGTGAAAAAAACATTTATATCCTAGAAAATTTTAAAATTTTACTCATTTTAAAACTTGCCCCTTTATAATTTTGATGTTCCAAACAGACCCTTGTCTCATAGCTTCGATTCACTCACCCTCATTTACCCTATTTTCACAAGAGGCCCCAATTCTAGGTTTTTCTGTGCATCTGAATCTCTTTTCAGAGACCCTTCTCTGGGTAAGTCCTTCTTCGTCTTCCACTAGCTGGGGTTCATTCCTCTTGCTCGACTGTGGTTCTAGTGAGCGCTTGTCGGAAAAATTAGCCCGAACAACTCGTAGAGAAATTATCTTTTTTAAAAAGAGAAGGTTATCATCTTTTTCGTCCCACCTTTGGACCGTTTACAAAGGTGCATTGGTGTTCAATTGTTGATCATTTGTTACTACTAGTTTGTGCATGTTGTGCATGCGATGGAATTGTCTGGAAATAATTGATCAATGGAAGTTGTGTTGGTTGACTCGGTTGATCACTATTTCCAGTTTAAGCATCCATCGTAGGCGTTTCCATCTTCTATTTTTGTTCGTTTCCATTAAGTGGGTGGGATTTCTGCTGAAAAGAATAGTCATATTATTTTTCCAATGTATAGGCTCGTCCATCATCTTCTTCCTTAGATAAACAGAAATAGTCATATTGCCACTCTGGGGCCAGTTAGCAGATGCTTATTGGTGGTTTTATGTTGATGACTCGTAACCATAAATTCATATATTTTGTTCATTTGATGGGATTATTTTGAAAGAATTTATCACTGCAATTTGTGTCAAGTTTTGTTTGTTGACTTTGCTGATAACTATTTCTAGTTTTGAAAGAGTGCTTGTGTTCGTTGACTTTGTTTTCTCATCTTCTTTCTTTGCCCGTGTCCTTAAAAAGTATTCTGTCTTTGGTGAAAACAAAGCTGTTATTTCACAGTTTTCGTTTTTCTGCAAGGAACACAAGCACTCTTTCTTGACGTTGTTGGCCTTCCTCTAAATGGTTATTGTCCGTAAATGCAATTTTAAATTTACTTGTTGACTGTTGAGTATAATTTAGACACATACTCATGAACTTCAATCTAGTTGTGGAAATGGTGAGGGGGAAGCTTATACTGATCAGCCAATCTGGTGGTAAATTTTTAACAAATGACGATGGATCTATGTCATATACTGGAGGCGAAGCGCATGCGGTGGAGATTAATCATGAAACGACTTTTGAAGATCTCAAACTAAAACTTGCTGAATTATGGAACTTACTAAGTAAGACCCTGTCCATCAAGTATTTTCTTCCGGGGAACAGGAAAACTTTAATCTGTATATCAAATGATCGAGACCTGAAGAGGATGAAAGAATATTATGTGGATTCAATTACTGCTGACGTTTTTATTTCTGGGACAAAAGGTTTTGACCAGGAATCCTTGAACATGAATACCAGGTTGTTCTTTAAATTCTCTTCTTTCATTAATGTTTAGACAATGCTAATTTTCCACCCTTGTAAATAATGATGCTGCCCCTATAAAATGATTTTGTCTGCCAGAATTAGCCTTCTTATTGTTCCAATTAGTTCTACACAGTATATTCACATTGATTAAAGCTTACCTTCATTTGCAGGAGAAATGATATAAACGTAGCCGAAGCAGTGACCCCTGTCAATCCTTCAAAAACAAAACCTAAGACTGTTCGCAAACAAACAGCATCAGGTACGGCTGCTGCTACCTTAAGGTCCCCACTCACCCCTCTTGTTTGTATGCCAAATTTGCTGACTTTGTTATCTGTTAAATTGACTACCATAAGTCTCCCTGCAGTAGGCACTTCTGCAAACCGTTCTCCAAATCATGCTGTTACTACTAATCATGGCGCTGCCTGTTCCAATCCGCCTTGTTCTGTTTCCATTGCCACTGATACATCCTCTCATGGCCGAGTCATCAGTGATATGGATGCTAGTCCTGCAGATGCAGTTAAGAAGCGAAGGCGTGCTGCATCTCGGGCACTTACTGCAAATGGTCCGTCTATGAATGCAGAAGAAAGTAAAAAAGTGATGTCACGGAAAAAGAATAAAAGAAATCATGCTGCTGCTGCTGCTGATAATAGAGAGGACCAGCTATATTTGCCATGTAATGACTATTCTGACAATTTGCTTGATGTTGGATCTGACATAACTCCGGGAAAATTAGCTGAATGTTGGAAAGACAGTATTACTGGTGTTGGACAGGACTTTCCAAGTGTCCAAGAATTTCGTGACGCCTTGCAGAAATATGCCATGGCACATCATTTTGCCTATAGGTATATCAAGAATGACACAGTTCGTGCCAGAGCCAGATGTGTATGTGAAGACTGCCCATGGAGGATTTTTGCTTCCTGGGTTCCATCTGATCAATCATTTAGAATTAAAAAGATGGAGGAGCCACATACTTGTGGAGGAAAATCTTGGAAGTCTACTCATCCCTCAAAGAACTGGTTGGTAAATGTTGTAAAGGACAGGCTACGAGATAACCTTCATCATAAAACAAAGGAGATTGCAAGTGCCATTCACCGAGACTTTGGGATTGAGTTGAATTACTCTCAAGTATGGCGTGCGGTTGAGGAAGCTAGGGAACAACTGCAAGGTTCATACAAAGAAGCATATAATCAGTTGCCAAGGCTTTGCGAGAGGATGTTAGAGTCAAATCCTGGCAGCTGTATCAAGCTCGTCACAGGTGATGACAAAAGATTTCAGCGTCTTTTTTTGTCGTTTCATGCTCTGATACGAGGATTTCAGGCTGGTTGCCGCCCTCTTCTATTCCTTGATTCGTCATCTTTGAAATCAAAATATCATGAGGTTTTATTGACAGCCACTTCACTAGATGGTGATGATGTTGCTTTCCCTGTTGCTCTGTGTATAGTTGATGTTGAGAATGATGATAACTGGAATTGGTTTCTAGAGCAGTTGAAACTTGCATTACCGACTTCCCAGCCTATGACTTTTGTGTCTGACAGAGAGAAGAACTTAAAGCAATCAGTTCTAAAGGTATTCCAAAATGCCCAACACGGTTATTCCATGTACCACCTCCTTGACAGTTTCAAGAAAAGTCTGAAGGGCCCTTACCATGGGGAAGGCAGGCCTTCTTTGCCAGTTAATTTCCTATCTGCTGCTCATGCACTGCGGCTCGATGGTTTCAAAATGTTCTTAGAACAGATTAGAAAAGTTTCTACAACAGCATATGATTGGGTCATGGAAGTTGAACCAGAGCAATGGGCAAGTGCAGTATTCAAAGGTGAGCGATACAATCATATTCTCGTAAACGTCGCTGAGTTATACACCATGTGGATTGACGAAGTGCGAGAGGTACCTATAGCACAAAAGGTAGAAGCTCTTGTATGTAAGATCGTGGAGTTAATAAACAATCGTCGAGCAGATTCAAGTAGTTGGACATTGAGACTGACTCCGTCAAAGGAGGAACTGCTGCAAGACGAATCCCTCAGGGCACAAGGCCTTAAAGTCTTGTTCTCATCAGACACCTTGTTTGAGGTTCATGATGACTCTGTCCGCGTTGTGGATATTGAAAAGTGGGACTGTAGCTGTTTGAGATGGAAAGCAACAGGGCTGCCATGCTGCCATGCTATAGCTGTCTTGAATTGCACCCATCGAAGTGTATATGACTACTGTGCGAAATACTTCACAGCTGATAACTTCCATCGCGTGTACTCTGAATCCATAAATCCTGTTTTTGATTATTTATCCATGAATCCTGCTTCTGATGATTTGAACAACGAGGAGGAAGCTAAGGAGGAGACAGAGATAGAGACTGAGAATAATGTACTTCCTCCTTGCAATTCTAGACCTTATGGCCAAAATAAGAAAGATGAGAATAAAACACCAAAGAAATCTAGGAAGACTGTCACATGTACCAAGTGCAAAGGAACAGGCCATAATAAGGCTACTTGTAAAGAGGCATCGTGAGTTTTCTGGACTGCCAATGCCACTAGGTGTAGAAGTATTTCTACTCCATCAATGTATTATAATAATAATTTAGGCTTATGTGGCGTTGGTGTTTTAACCCCTTTTCTGGTTATTGGCAATATTTAATAAGAATTCAATTGCAGTTGGCTTGTTTCTTCCAATGTGTTTCGCAGGTATGTTATTCTTTGCATCTAAACTGTTTTAATCTCATTCAGTGATACCCATATATGACCTTGTAGAATGGTGCATTAGGCTAACATCTGTAACCAATAATGCAGATCACACCAGGAGAGCCATTATTTCAACAGCAAATGTCTCGAGTATAATTTAAAGACTTCTAAAATTACATTTTTTAGGCATACTTTCAAGTCTCTCTGTTACTATATACTGTTGTATAACTTTAAACTTTTTAACTAAATTATTCTTAATTTAATTTTTTTAATTTCTAAAGATTGATCTAAGTTGATGATTTGTTTTAGTTTAAAAAAACTCTCAAGTATTATATAATTTTTTTAAAAAAATAATTCTGCATATATTTAAAAAGGAAAAAAAATCTGTGATTTTCATAGGATTCATAAATTTATACAAGGTGAAGGAGTAAATTTATCTATTATAATATCAAAAAGGAGTATTAGGCGTTATAATAAAATGTTAAATACAAAAATACATGCGAACATTTTAAAATGAAGCAAAATTACTAAGTCCGTTAATTCTCTCAAACATTTGTTAGTTTTTCCCTTTTTGGGTCCCAGTTTGTCTAAGTCAGCTGCTCTTGCCTACCCTGGTCAATCTCTCTCCTCCTCATCCTTCCTCCCTCTCTCTCCTAATTATCAACCGTCTCTCTCTTTCACCCATTTCTCATTCGACAGCGACACCCATACAAATGAGAAGAGTGAAAGAATGATCAGAACAAATGAGCTTTATCACAAGAGCATGCTTTTGATCTGGGATGAGCACTGTTCACTGTCATTTTCATAACTAGAGGAGTGAATCTCTGTGGCTGGTTCGGAGAGAGACGCGTTTGAATAGGCCAAAAGAGAATGCCATTATGGAGCAAAAAGAAGCAGCAACAATCATCGTCTTCATCATCGTTGACAAGCAAATGGCTTTCTTCTCATCCTCATTGAGACTATGGACTGAAACTAAGACCTTTCCCCTCTGGCTGTTAACGTTTGGTCCGTTCGGCCGCCATAAGACTAAAGGTTCCTCACTATCTCTTCGTCTACATTGAAAGCATTTTTGAATCAACTTGGCATGTTTAAGCGTTGTTTTTGCTGTGTTCCATGCTTGCCTTGTAGGGTCTTTGGGTGCTCTTCTTTTAGGTTTCCAGGAAGGTAGAATCTCTGCTCCGAGTTGACAAAATGTACAAGCTAATAGTAGTAAACCTGTTAAGCTTAACTAATTTTCTAGCAAAATTAAATGAGCTTAGCTTACTCTTGGGATATTGAATCAAGCTGGTTTTCCTCGTCGACGGTGTCCATGAGAGTGATGGCATCAAGTTGGGTATCCCGATCATCGCAGTGGTATGTTTCAGCACAACCATGGATACCAACTTCGATCACTCCCTTGCCTGATGTAGACCACACAAATCCAATAGCAAATAACTAAACTAATGAGAGAGAGATTGGTGATAGAAGAAGATGGTGCCAGAAAGAAAAAGTGTAGAGAGAAAGAATGGTGATAGAAGGGGGGTGTTAGGAGGAAAGCATAATGTGTGCTGGTAGGGAGGTGGTCACGTGTTAGGAGGGCAGGGGGAGAGAGACAGAAGGGGTGAGAATGAGACGGTAGTGCCTCACAAGAGCATTTAACAAATGGAACTGGGATGGGATCCACAAAAATAAAAAATAACGGACGTTAGCAAGAATTAACGAAATGGTATTTTCGCTTGGTTTTAAAATGTCAATGTGCATTTTTGCATCTGATATTTTATTATGATACATGATACTTCTTTTTAATATTATAATAGGTATATTTATCTGAGTGCAAAACCCCAAAAACAAAAGTTCACAAAAGCCATTGCAAATATTGCTCCACAAAAATAAAAATTAGCCCTTGTTTAGAGAACAAAAATCTGGTGTTTGTCCTTGTAATTAAAAAATAACAACAACAATGATTGAATTTCATTTTACAGATTCAACAAATAAATAATTTCACAAATTACTAATTTAATCATTATAGTCGTAAAATTAAAATATTACGTAATAAAATTAATATATCTACAACCATTTATTAAATATTCATTGATGATGTCGTATTATTACAGTATAAACCATATATCCCTATTTATCAAAGAGAATTTTTTCAAACACGCAGGTACAGTATACTTGTCAAATCATGTATTTCCTTTTAGGGAAAAAAAAAAACAAATATTTCACCGTGACTTCTAGTTTACACACACAAAATTCGTGAAATTTGTAATAAATCACACTAGCAAGAATACTTGATAAGCAAGAAGGTTAAAGATAAAAGCTAGCATTTTTATTAGGCAGTCATTGGAATTCTGATAAATCTCCAGCAACTGCATTGTATCAGTCTCAACTCTCAAAACACGTCAAAGCGAAGCATAAGTTGCCATCTAATATTTCTCTCTTTACACAAAGCGCCACCAACTCAATAATACAGACCCTAACGTACTAAAACCCCTATACTGCATATCCTACCGCTCAAATTCCATTTCAAGCAATACCAACTACTTTTTGTGTCTTGATCTGGATTAGTCTAGATCCCCGATAAATCAATGACACGGATTAGTCTAGATCTCCGATCCCCGATAAATCAATGACTCGGATTAGTCTAGATCCCCGATATATCCTCGGGTTAAAGTGAGGCAACTCTGGCTGCTCCCCAACTAAGAACTAGTTTTCATGTCATGATCTTGCAGAGAACTCTACTCTTTCACCTTGTTCATGATCAGTAACAAGTTTTGAAGTCATCATCCTGCAAAAGTAGACCCACACACAGGGCATGGAGGGTCACGTCTTTCTTCAAAGCTGGTTTTCTGATCCAAGCACTCTGCATGATAAGCATGGCCACAAACCAGGACTGCCACAATTGAAGAATGGTCGTAGGAAGAAGATAAAGGATTCCCGTGCAAGAAATTTTTTCGTTTTAATGGCTTCTGACAAACCCCACATACCATCTTGACTGCATCAGAGGATACTGCGTCTGCAGCTAAGGAACTCGACCGGATTCTCTCTGGCCGGGAAAATATCTTGTCTCTGAATTCTGGGGGAAAAAAATTAGTGTCAACATGTCAAGGGGAGAATACACATGAACAAGAAATCGCCAGAAGATAAAAGCTTGAAAAAAGAAAAGTGGTACTGCTCCTTTGGTCCCCAAACCCCAAAAAATGCATGTTCAACCAACTTAATCTTCAGAAGATTAGTTCACATCATTTGACTTTGAATTTCTTAAAATCTAATCAATATGATCCTGCCAAGGATAATTTGACGGTGAAGAGTTCACCCTAGGACCATCTAGAGAGGTTTTTCAAAATGTTTAGAGTCAAATGACAATAATTAAAATTGACCTAACCTATGTCTTTCAAGGACCAAAATGGTAGTTTACTTGGATAAATACATACAGAAGACCGGTGCTCCCAGAAAATTCAAAGTTGGATGTAAGCATTAGAATACAGGACATGTATAAAAATATAAATAGTTTAATTATTGAACAAATCATACCTATCCCACCAAGTGAGATAAAGCTTATTGCTGTTGTTGTATTGAACAAATCATATAAAATATATACTAACTTTAGCACTACAGGTGAGCAACAAAGAAACACCTGCGTGACGTTTGGATTCTGACTTGGATTGAGAAGCCAACTTAAAAGAAAGCTTCTCATCATACGAAGAAGTGTTCTTTCCACAAGAAGACGATGCATTGGCATGATTTGCAGAGTTACGTCGAGAGTACTGATGACCATAGTAATGTCGTGAGCGCTTCAAAAACATAGAACGGCCGAGACTCTGATAGTGATGGGATGTAGTTGGATGGGCATTTAATAACTTCATAGGATCATCTGTCATATCCAAAACAGGTGCCAGAGGATGCATACCAGGATCGCCTGAATGTGAAGATTTCTGCAAAGAAGCAAGAAAACCAAAATACAAATGTATGATAATTTTCCCAAAGCTCAATGGTGACATTAAGATAATAATGCAAGAATAATTTACAAAATGAAATCCATGCGTCAATGAAGTAATTAACAACCATAAATGCGCAAAACTTCAAAAAAGGGGAGAAGAAAAGCAACCTCATCTGACAATAGTTCCATCTCAGAGGAGCATGGAATGACTTCTGCAATGTCAATCAAAAGAACAACAATAAATAATTATATTTCTATTTACAAACTAGAAACAAATAAAAAAATCTAGAAAGTTACTAAAACGGGAAGAGGACTGTTAAATGATTTCGTCTGATGCGATAATGCAGCCAATACATTGCTGTCAGGTTCACAATTTCATGGAAATATTTATCTCATGTAAATGATGAAACATCACTCGAAATTTCCAATTCTGAACCCTAACGTCACTATTTTTACACATAACCTGACAAAACAAAGCACATTGAACAACAATCAGCATAAAAAAGAATAATAAGTCATCAACTGATCAAACCTAAATGAGTCAGTGCAGTTACATTTCAATTTGCAGTGAGAGAAGAGAGAGGGGAGAAGCGGAGAATGAAAGCAAAGAAGAAGAAATAACAACTCCTTGGAAAAATTAAAAGCAAGGATATGATCTCATTAATAGACGATGCTTCCACTAGGTGTCATAGAAAAATGTATAGTTGAATCACAATGTGAAATGAGAAGTTCTTGTTTGAATACAGGAATCAATCCCTCATTTTTCCTTTAAATCCCAGAACTAAGAAGAAATCACCACAAACGAAAAGGGAAAAGGGTGATCAAAAGACTAAATTGAAGTAGTATAACAACAGAATGGATACTGGTGCAGTAAAATTGGAAGAGAAAAGAAAACAGAACAGAAATCTGAAGAACAAAAATCAGAACCGACTAAACAAGCGTTCCAAGACGCATTTGCAAAACCAAAACAAAAACAAGAAGAAGAAGAAGAAGAAAAATTAGAAGGAAAAAAATCCCTTGAAACCCAGTAAAATTACTCTGAAAGGGAGAAAATGGAACGTCTAAAAACAAGAAAGCCAATTGCCTCCTCGGCCGTATATTTTCTACCAGAAAAAAACAGAGGACAAGAGGAGTAAGAGCAAGAATGAAGTGCATCCCACCTGAAATAATTAAGATCGGCCCAAATAAGTAGACGTATCACGTTTTCTCAGGTGCCCATCAATGGAACCGTTTCAAGTAGCTCAAAAGAGTATTTCATTTCTTCACTTTCCTCTATCATTACGCTAATAGAAAGCTTTAAAAAGCATGAAAAATCAGGGGGGAAAACACAATAAAATGAAACGATTAGAAACGTACCCGTAGAAGAGGAACACAGGAGAGGTTGATGATCGGTCTCAGTCTGATCAGAGATTCGTTTCCGTTTTCCCATAGTGATGAAAGGGAGTGTGTAATTAATTACAAAACGGGAAAAAATCTAAATGGGGTTGATGGCTAAGAAAGGCCCACGAATTCTACGGTGTTGAAGGAAAAAGGTTTTGGTTGACATGAACGGTCAAGAACAAATTTTTCAGCGAGAGAACAAGAAGGTAGGGAAGCAGTCTTCTGGTTGATGAATTTTGGGGAAGGAAAGGAAGGGAGGTGGTGTGAGGGTTCAAGGCAAAGCTCTTCTTTTTAACCGTGGCCACGTCATCGTCGTCGTTCTTAGCGAGAAATCATAAGGTTAAAAACGTTAAAACTTGCGACCGACCATGTGAGATTTTCTCTCCTTTTTTCTCTCTACTTTTAAAGAAAAATATCAAGACTTCGAAACTTATTCCGCATAAGGTTCTGAAAATATCATGTTAGAGTCAGATTGGCTACTCCGTTGTTTATGGCTTATCCCTGGAATGAGATAGCATGGCGCTTTCTTTGGGCTGTTCCTTTGTCGATTTCCTAACCATGTTTTTGAAGCAAGCAAAAATCCTGGAAGTCCTCAGTGTAATAAAATAGAGAAAGATCCATAGAAACAAATGAGTGAGTTCACAAGTGATATTCAATCAAGAATGAAGAGCTCTTCACCTCCCCACCAAAATTCTATCTCTTTTTTGCCTCCAGTCAGACAAACAAGATTGAGCTGCTGGATCGTTGTGTTAACTTGAACGGTTGTCTAGTGTTGAGTCCTAAGTATGTGTTAGGTTCGTCAGTCATCTAAAAGGGCAATAAAATGGACGATGCAAAATTTTTGTACTTTAAATATATGCATCCAATAAAATAAGGGTGAACAAAAGAGACGTGAGAGAGAGAGATGTACATTATCCAATCAATTGGCCAATGCTTGAGATTTTTCCACCGTAGTGTATTTCACAACTCCGAAACTTTAGGACAAATATTTTAGATTTCTCAAATATGTAGTTACTTCTTTTTACCTGGGCAGTTAAGAAACCAATTCAAGATCGCTCACAAATATTGAGTCTCTGCTGAAAATATGTAAAATAACAACCCAGTGATTGGACGAAGATTTTCCCATTTAATAAGTTGACATGTGCATTGAAGTTATAAATATAGTTTAAAGTGTCTTGAGCCATGGCAACAATTTCATATTGTTGATCTCCCCTTGTTTTTCCAATATAAATATTTGTATTTATATATATATTAAGAGAGTATAACTAACTGTTGCGGCTCCTCGCAAGGATAAAATCCATTAATAGTTTAATGAATATCTATGATTTTATTCTTTGCAACTAGGTCTCAGTCCGCCCTGTATAAGTTAGTATAATATAAATAAAAAAATAGTTTTTTTAAATAATCAGCCATTTAGACTAACCAGCCAGATGCAATTATAAAAGCACTGCTCAAATTTGCTTTTCAAATTCATTAGGCTTCTCCAATACCAATTCGCATCATTAGGAACAGTATAAAAGCATAGATTGCTCCCTTTTAAATCCACATTATTCACCCCCTTCACCACAATTTTTTTTCCAACGGACTTGGATTCTCTCCACTACCTTCCCATCCTCTTCCCTCCACTATCTTTTTTTTTTTTCTTCACAACCATTGGATCAAAATTCCAATGGTCCAGATTTAACATCTTATAAAAATAATGTTATTAAAAAAAAAATAAATTTAAACTGTTAAAATTTGGTCTGAATAGTTTGCAATTGTAATAAAAAAATTTTAAAAAAATGCTCTATAATAACAGTCTATAGTTATGAATTGTTCAGATTAGATTTTAACAGTTTAAATTTATTTATCTATTTTTTTATCATAACATTTATTTTTATAAAATGTTATAAAATATTAAATCTGGACCATTGGAGTTTTAATTCAATAGTTATGAAAAGAAAAGAAAAATAGTAGAGGGAAAAAGGATGGAAAGGGTAGTGGAGAGGATCCAATTCCTTTCCCAACACCTAGCCGCAATTTTGCCATAGCAGCTTGGTTCCGTAACTCGCGATACGGTGCTGTAGATTCAGGCCGGCCTAATTATTCAAATCTAATGTACTAGGCAATATGATTCAAAATACTTTTCCAATTTTATATGTAGAAATTTGATAAAAAATTAGTTTTGATTCTAAATATAAAACTGTGATATATTTTATATTTCATGTTTATTATATTTTTCTGAATTAATTTATATACCAATTTACAAATTGATACTTCTCATGTTCTAAATGTAAGACCCTTATACACATTAGTATAAGAGTTTTACATTTAGGATCGGGGAGAGTATAATATAATATTACATAAAGATATTCTAGATTAATCAGATCTCTTCTGGTTCTATTTATAAGTCATTTCTAACATGTTTCACTCAAATTAGGAAAAATCTTAGATTTTATTAATTCTCGTTTAAAATTTAACAACTTTCCAACTTTATGTAATATATATTATACTCATATATATATTATTATACCTCATATAAACAAAGTCAACGTAATAATTAATGAAGAGTAAAATTATACATACATATAAAAAATTTCTTTAATACCCTATAAATAGACTCAAAAAATATCATCTCTTTCTACTTTATAAATAGGACTAGAAGAGTATTGTTAGAATTGAGTAATTTATACTTTTCCAATCCTTAATATAAAACCCATTTAATAAATTTGATTAGATTAAGGAAGTTAAGTAAGCTAGTTAATTATAAGAAAAGTGACACATTTTTCCTAAAACACTATAATCATCTTTCTTAATATCTCACCTCTCTCTTCTACTTGATTATGGTTGAGGGAGTATCCATATGGATCATTTAGAGAAAATTAATAAATATAATAAATGAGTCTTATATTTAGGACCAAAACTAACTCAAAAATTGAGTCCTATATTAAGAATAAGAGGATTATCACTTTTTTAACCTATTTAAATTAGTTAAATAATTCTTATAGTAAATATTTGAGGAGTAGCTTATCATGTGCGTGTGTGATGAGTTGTGTACTTTTGTTGCAGCGTAGGAGCTCTCAGCAAACAGAAGGAAAAAACAAAAACATGTCTTTCTTTAAAAAAAAAAAAATCAACAATCACGTGCAATTAATCATAAAAAATTTAGCCGTGTGTGTGACATCATCATATTTCAAACGTGGGAATCCAAAAGGAAAACATCATTTTGGGATGGCTAAGCGAAGCAATCCATGAGAGAGAAACAATTTTTAAGCGTGTTATATATAGTTTCAGTTTTATTGCCAATTCATAAATCATAAAATAAAAAAAGTATTTTAATAAAAATAAATTATAAATAGCTAAATTAATGAGTAGCTTTTTTTACTTCAATATCATAAATCACAAATGAATTTTATCTTAGCCTAATTCATGGAATGAAATAATACTAAAGTTAAGCTTAATTGAGGCTAAAGGTCTGTTTAGTATAAGAGAGATGAAGGAAATGAGATGGGAGAAAAAAATTTACTGAACTTGATTTAATAATTGAAAAAATGAAAGTTAAAAGCTTTCACTTGATTTTTCTTACCTTTTATCTTACATCTTATTTTTATCAAAATCTTATAACCCTATTTTTTCTATTTTTTAAATCAATCTCATTAAAATTTTTCCTCCCCTCTTTTTTGGTTTCAATTCTCTCATACCAAATATTGGGTAAATATGGCTGTAAATGGTTGTGAAATAAATGGAATTATCTCTCATTACTGTATTTTTAATGATATCTTTCTGAATGTATTATGTATATTTACTTTTTTGTATTGAGAAATCAAACTAGAATTGGATGAAAATCAGGATTAGGATGAGAAAAAGAAAAAAAGTTTCCCAGCATAAAGGTACATGACAAATTGATTTGTTTGGTCAACACTCGAGAGATATAATCATTATGCCGGGATTATTTGTTTTTTGAGAATAATGGGTGGGGAAGTTAACAGAACTGAGAACCTCCATGGGCTTAACCCAACCTAGCTTGCATTAGGGCCCAACAAGTAATTGGGCCTAGACCGAAGATCCTCATAAAAGCCCTTTATGTTTACAGGCCAACATAACTTGCATTAAGAGCCCAACAAGTAATTGGGCATTGGCCCATATCTTCATAAAATCCGTTTCTGTTTACATGGTTTGTATGTTCTTCTAGGCCCAATGTGCATACTGTAAGTATGTGTGCGGTCTTTTATTGTCCTAACCTTTAAGTTTTAATATTTTCCGGCCAAAACATTGATTTTCGGCCCTTCACTCTAAAGTCACTGAAAGGAGGGAAGGTCATACAATAATAATAGTAGTGGTAGAAATAATTAATGATCCTCTGAAAATACTAATAATAACTAAGAATTTTGAAGTTTTCAAAATTTTAAAAAATTATTATTCTTGTCTAATTTTCCCAACACACACCAAATCATTCTAAAAGTAATTGTGTGACTTGTGGGACAAGATTAATCTCACATTGTTTTACTTAAATCATGTTCTGATTAATACTAATTGATTTTCAAGAATTCATAATTAATAAGCACAAATGCAACAGCATCTTGTTATCCTCATGCTCTTATCCAATTAGACTTAAATTAATCAAGGTCCAATATATAGTTTTTAATTATTCATTAAGAAGTGAATTTTTTTTTTTGTCATGGCGGGTGCTTAAATATGATTTAATTTTTGTTAGCTGACATCATCCTTCTCATTTTGCCCGTTAATTATTGCGCCAATCGCACCGAAACAAATAGTTCTCTCACGCAAACCATACGATTGGTTCTCTCAAAATATCTTGATTATCTTCATCTTTTTTTACACCTAACATCCACCGTCAAATAATTTAATATTTAATCCTCCTCCTCCTCCTGTCTAATTCATTATATTATTCATGTAAAAAAAATATAATTGTTGTTTTTAAAGTGATCATCTTTTTTCCAGCCTTTTTATAATTTATCATCTGACAACGTAATCTTGCAAGAGGGTTTTGATTATCATCACCATTATGTATGATATTATATAGATATTTTGATTTTAGGTTTTTTTTTTTTCCAAATGGAGCAAGGTCATCCGTTGGGTTATTTCAACCACACCGGACCCACCAGAATTAATAACTAACGTCAACAAAAATCATTGATGATAACATTCAAAATCTTTCCCTCCGTTGTGACTTCCTTTTTCTAGCTTCGCCAAATTGCCCTTTAGTGGCGGTACATATTAATAAAATGGCACGTGATATTTAAGCCCATTTTATTTTCTGGTTCCTTAAATTTTAAATCTGTGATTTTAGTTCCTGAAAGTCTCTTGTGATGCAATGGGATTAAAGTTTGCGGAAGTGTCATCAATAATGTTAAAAGTAGTGATATTGATTCTGATACATAATTGAATCTTGTGTGGATAACAGAATGTAATACAGTGAATAACTCTTGAAAACAGACAGCAATAGAGAAAAAATAAAAGGTTAAAGAGTTGTGTTATTGTGACTTTTTTTTTTTCATCTTTTGTTATCCACGCAAGATCTAATTACATGCCGCATGTTAACTTTATATTACCACTTTAATGCTGTTTATGACACTTTAATAGATTTTAATATTATTACACACAGAGATTAACGTTTTAAGACTAAGGACTAAAATTATGAGTTTGAAATTTTGAGAGACTAAAACCAAAATAGACCCAAATTTCAAATACCAAAAATTATATTAATCCATATTAAAATTATACGAATAAATTTTCTAATTACTTAACACATAATTGAGTAGTCATGTTAATGAGAGAACCTAGTATCACTTGTGATCTTGTCTGATTTGATCAAAGCTTTTGGTCTCTTAAGTTTTTATCAGTTTAAAATATCAATTCCTGTATTTTAATAAGAATTTGGATCTTTTTTTTTTTGAAAAAATAAAACCTATAAGGACCAAACATTATATCAATCCATAAAAATTGATCTTTTAGGAAAAATTGTATTATTTTGGATTCAATCTTTGCTGCAAAATACTACTCCTCCAGTCTTTAATATAAAACATAACTGTTGAGTTAATTTTGATCCTAAATATAAGACCTATTTTTTATATTTATAAATCTTTTCTAAATTACCCTTATAGATACTCTCTCACTATAATCAAGTAAAAGAAGGAGAGGGAATATTAAAGAAGATGATTATGATGTTTAAAAAAAATATGTCATATTTCTTATAATTAACTAACTTACCTAAATTTCTAATCTAATTAATTAGTTAAATAGGTGTTAACATCGAAGGAGTATAATAATCATTATTGTGATTGAATTAATTACTAAATCTAGGGTAAGGATACGATGTGCTGCAGTGGGTTTGATTTAGTAAATGCACAACATATATAGGTTAAAGTTTGCGTCAAATCAATATGTATAAGCTTAATAAATGACCTCATATTGAAAAAATGAAGCGTTAGGCTCACGCACTTCTTTAATTAATAATTACTAAATTTCTTAATCTAATTAAATTAGTTAAATAGGTGTTAACATCGAAGGAGTATAATAATCATTATTGTGATTGAATTAATTACTAAATCTAGGGTAAGGATACGATGTGCTGCAGTGGGTTTGATTTAGTAAATGCACAACATATATAGGTTAAAGTTTGCGTCAAATCAATATGTATAAGCTTAATAAATGACCTCATATTGAAAATAATTGAAGCGTTAGGCTCACGCACTTCCAAATTTAATTCAATGAATTGCATAAGAAAGCATCGGAAAGAAAAGTTAAGTGTTGCTATCATGCCAATCACATCCCTCCTGCCATCACTATTTCCGCATTCCAAACCTGGCCCCTCGTTTTAGATTCCTCTCTTTTATTATATTTTTGCTCTTTTTGCTTGGGTATCTAAATTTATATTTTAAATTTATGATATTTTAAAATTATTATTATGGTTTTTTAATATAAAGAATACTAGTAATAATGTCTGATTAGTTTTTTTATTATATCTTCATATGTTTAAGTAATTAATATAAGTTTGTCTAGACGAGTCCACATGTTACAGATTCTAGAACCTTTTAGGAATGTTTATAGTTCAAAACCAGGGTTCAAATGTATAATAATACATCTAATGACACATTTATGACCCCATAACTTAATCGTGTCCTAAGAAGTTTGTCTTCTAGTCTCTGTTTGGTATTCCTCCGGTCTTTAAAATAGGATCAAATTGTTAAGTTGATTTTAATCTTAAATATAAAACCTATTGCTCATATTTATTAATTTTCTCTAAATTACCCATATAGATACCCCCTCAACCATAATCAAGTAGAAGAGGAAGAATGGTATTAAGAAAGATGGTTATGGTGTTTTAAGAAAAATGTGTCACATTTATTATAATTAACTAACTTACTTAACTTTTTTAATCTAATCAAATTTGTTAAATAGGCCTTATATTAAGGATCGAAGGAGTATTATGTCATTTTAACTTTTTCAAATAGTATCATGAGTCCAGTTGTATCTAAAATTGTTTTTAATGGAAACAGAAATCATGCCTATAGTATTCGACTAAAAATAATTAAATGAACATATATATATATATATATATATATCTATAAACACACACATACGCGCGCGCGCACAAAAATAATTAAATAAGAACTACACGCAAATTTTCACGACCCAATAATAATTAGCAGATATGTAATTTTAAGCCAACTATGATTTTTTTTTTGACCAGCAAGCCAACTATGATTTGAATGTGTGGATTTTGAATCTCTTAATTAATAAGCGAATGCATATAACAAGCGTTTCATTATGTTGGTTTTCAAATGTTGGCTACTTTGCTGCACACAGCATTTTTTTTTTTTTGGATATATTCTGCACACAGCTTTTATACAAGACGTTTTGGTTTTGAATAAACCTACTGATGAATTGACATTAAATTTCACATATAATTTGAAATTTATTTTGATGAGTTGGATTACCAAGAGCTCTATATAGAAGTCTCCAATTTTAAATGGAGTTAGATAATTAATTTATAGATATTGAGAAAATTAATCAAGTTAATCATGTAATCTTTATAAAAAAATAGTATTGATTTTTCTAGAATACCTCTTTAATCATTTGCATTGAAGATTACTAAATTAATAAATATTTTTCTTTAACCTATGTAATTAATTGTGATATTTTGAGAAAAAATTTATAAATTTGAGAGACAATTTAGGACCCAAAAAAACTCCACAAGTCAACTAGCTTCTACACATATATGTATAAATTTGAAAGGAATATTATGATAATTAAAATTAACGTTGTTGGCTTGGTTGTGAGTTGAATTATTTATTGTGTTGTTGTAGAGAATATTCCTTTTATTTGTCTATTAAATTATTTTCGTAATATTCTCAAATGAGTCAACTAACTCTTATAATTAGGACCGAATGTAGTATAAATGTGTGTGTGGATAGCCTGCGTTGTACAAATTTGTAAACAATGGGGGAAAGACATAGACCAAAGAGAAACAGTTGATGGATCCATCGGAGAGTCTTTGAAGACCATGTTCATTCTCTCCTCTTTTTCATTTGATATGCTTTTAATGGATATTGACAAATAAGAATTTTTTTGCCTGTATTAATTACAGGTAAAATAGTGCTAGATGGTAAAGGCTCCGCGTGTTTAAGATCGTCAATGAGATCTTATATAATGGATTTGAGTCAATTCAGTTTAGTTTGTCAAACTAGACATGCAAGTGAATATTATGAAGCCACTCAAATTTGATGGATTTCAAATACCGTGCCTTGTTTGAGAGGGAAAATTAAAGTATTCATATAAAACATCAACTTTACATTAAATTGTTCATAATGCGATATATTTTTAGATTATAGGCGTGCCTCGCGATGGATCATGGAATTCCACTTAAAGTTTATGCAAAAAAGAAAGATAAATGATACATTGTTGGTAGGATTTTACATTCCGCAATCTAACCCTCATCCATGTAATTAAGGACGTACGTGGTCGTGGAGAGTGCAAAATAACTGGTACTAACTTCTTTTTTTTAATATAAGACTTTATTTAATTTTTATTTTTATTCTAAATATCAGATTTCAATATATTTTATCTCTCATATTTACATATTTTTTTAAGATAGTTATTCTAATAATGATAGTTCTAACAAGTATAGTTGATTGATAAGGATATTTTAAGAAAGACAATACCTATTTATTATAAATAATTAATTTAATTTATTTTTTTAATCTATCCAAATTAGTTAATTAGTACTTATATTTAGATCATATATTTGGCTCCTAAAAAACTTAGAAATTAATCATCAACGGGATCCGAATCTGAATATAAGAATATTCTCAAAACAGCACGTGGCAGTTCTCTACTCGTCTATGTTCCACATGAAAACCAAATGTTTTATAAACTTCATGATCATGATTGGTTGATGGCTTGATGCGTCTATCACGAGCAAAAGGGACTCACGATGCAGGTGTACTTGTCAATGTCTGAGCAATAAAAAGAAATTAAAAAAAGGACATATTTATGAGTTTTTTCAATAAAACGAGCGTGACGGATTCATCGGCACCTTTGACATAGTGTTTATTTGGACATATTTGGAAGGGAGGAGGGTGTATAATGATATTATTTTGGGAAAAAATAGTCAGGTTATTCATAATTTATAATAAGAACCCAATTAGGATTTAAATATGATAGAAGATGATATTAACAAGTAGGGAAGATTTCAGAAAAACAACCCTGAAATTATATTTATCAGTTCACAAACACCTAAAAGTTGAAAATGACAAAGGAAGAGGTGGTGTCTTAATTTAATATTTTGTAAATATAGTTAAATGATTAAAACGTCGTTGTATTAGATTTTTTTAAAAAAAAGTTATCAAACTTGTTATCGTCAATATATTTATTATCATTTACTGTTCAATACTTGTTATTGTCAATTTAAAACTCATTAATAAATAATTTGTCATTTGTTATTTAATATTTATCATTGTCAGTTTTAAACTTATTAATAAACTTTTTGATATAAGAAAATTTTAGTCATTTAATTATATTTACAAAATATCATATCATGCATCACTTTCTTTTTTATTATTTTCAACTCTTATGTGTCTTATTTAAAATATCACAATTTTTCAACTTCTTTATTTATTATTTTCCCTAAAAAGTGTGTATGGTACAAAGTTGTTACTAATTTTGAAGAGACGGAGATGGATTACTCCCACATATCCCCACAGAGAAAATTAAAAAATTGAAGATTATTTATTGTAAATTTGATATTAAAAATAAATATTGATATTTTTAATTAATTGGGCGTCGGTCCATGAACAATTAAAAGAAATTGTCTTATCTGCTTCCTTTCTTTTTCTTCTTCTTTTTCAATTCAACAGAACCACACCTAATATTGGTTGTAAGAATTGTCAATGTCAGGCATTCAAATTATGGTCCACCATGACTGGCCCAACAAAGAAATCATCGGCTTGATGTCTTCCATGCATCGCATTCATAGGCATTGTACGAAGACAACTTGACAACCTTATCATGATTTTTTTTTATTTCTTAAAATAATCTATGTAGCATTTTTTTCCACCCTCAAGATAGTTACACTATAATATCATACTCTAATAAATTATACTACTCTTTTAGTCTTTAATATAAGATTTAATTATTGAGTTGATTTTGTTCCTAAATATAAGACCCATTTCTCATATTTATCAATTTTCTCTAAATTATCCTTATAGATACTCCATCAACTATGATCAAGTAGAAGAGGGAGAGGGGTATTAAGAAAGATGATTATGATGTTTTAGGAAAAATGTGGCACATTTTTTATAATTAACTAACTTACCTAACTTCCTTAATTTAATCAAATTAGTTAAATAGGTCTTATATTAAAGACAGGAGGAGTATTATAAAAATAACATTATAATATGCGTTATATATAGGTCTTCGAGAGGTGCAACCTTTTTTTTTTTTCCAAGGGAATGAGAGTCATTGAGATTCTTACTATTTGATTCAATTTGGATTTTTTTTTCAAAGGAGCCTTTTGTTTTCATCAAAATCG
This sequence comes from Neltuma alba, assembly GCF_004799145.2. NCBI lineage: Eukaryota > Viridiplantae > Streptophyta > Magnoliopsida > Fabales > Fabaceae > Neltuma > Neltuma alba. The sequence goes on from NW_021636111.1 coordinate 73,616, forward strand.
TAGAAAATGCCATCACACATAGACGATCATTAAATTTAATAAGTACTGTTGCCCATCTATAATTAGGGGTGTTCACGGGACGGATCGGGACCGGGACAGGCCCGTCCCGGTTCCGTCCCGATGAACAGTAACGGGACAGATTTTCTGTCCCGTGTCCCGGCCCGTCCCGGGGTTGTCCTGGTCCCGGTCGGGACGGGACGGATCCGGGACGGGACCGGGACGTCCCGAAATATTTTTTTTTATTTTTTTTTTAAAAATCTAATTTTTTTAATTATATTTTTTTAAGCTTAAATCTTATAAAAACATCTTTTTATTTGTTTGGGCACTCTTAAACAAAAGCTCAAAATATTACATATAATAGTTATTAAAAACTCTAAACAAAAGCTTTTAACACAATAAAAACTTGCTAAAAATTCTAATCATCAATAATCTCAAATCATTAACAAATATAAAAACTCTAAATAAATATATCCATAATTCCATACAATAGTCTCAAATCTTAAAAAAATATGAAAAAAATGATATTATATAAAAAATTAAAAAAAATTAATTTTTTTTTTAAAAAAAAAGGAACTGGGACGGGACCGGGACGGGACGACCCCGTCCCGTGTCCCGTCCCATCCCGGTCCCTTTTTTGTCCCGTCCCGGTTTGTCCCGTCCCGAAAAATTTCGAGACGGATCTGTCCCGTCCCAATAAGACCAGGACCGGAACGGGCCGACCGGGACGGGCCGGCCTTGAACACCCCTATCTATAATAACCACCCCAATGTTTTCCTTAGAAGAATTCAAGTTGTAACCCTCATCAATACTAATTCTAATAAATTAATTTTAACAGCAGCTTTCCGAGGCATTGATGTTGAGAGAGAGAGAGAGAGAGCTTAAATAGCATGTCTAAATATACAAATAGAGCCAAAGGGGCCAGTAGCTGCAATTATGGTAAGACAAGATCTCGAGTTTGGATTTTATCTCTGGTATTGTGACTGGGAGTTTGGAGTTTCGATTTTAGATTTTTATCCTTAAGTAAAATCTAGATTATGTGAAAACTCCTCATATCAAAATTAGATAGTCGGTTACTCGAATACTTAGCAAGAGAATCCAGTATGAAAGTGGAGTTCAGAGAGTCCTGCTGCATGGTTATTCGTACTAGTACCATTTGCATTCATTTGACACACATGACCATGCAGGGTATTTTTTTTTTTAATAATGAATAAAATATATTAATGGAAGTGGGATTTGTTTATTTATTTTGTGGGAGGGGCAGAGACTTTATATCCTAGGTTAGGAACGATTTACGATTATGATTATTCTTATTTATAAGGTACTTATAGTATGTTTTATTTAGATAAAAAAAAACTCTAAATTTCACTAACTTTCATTTAAAATTTAATAACTTTTTAACTTTATCCTTATTTAATATACATTATACTTCACATAAACAAAGTCAATACATTAATAAATGATGGGTAAATATATATTATTTAATATACATTATATATTCATACAAAAAAATTTTCTCAATACCTCATAAATAGAATAAAAAATATATTTTATATATTCTATAAATAGAATTAGAAGAGTGTATATTATGGGAGCAATGTCTTGTGGGCCTTAAATATTTCTCGCCAAAACGGACACCGACCGACAGGAGTCGAGAACTTTTCAGGCAATTAATAATTTTTTTTTTAAATACAGACTTGATTATTATGAATATTTTGGAACTGTGGGTTCAAATAGGACACAATGCTTTTAAAGGAATATGCCCTTAAAATTTTTTAAAAAATTGTGAAATAAAGTTTGGGAATATTCGACTTTAGTAAATAAAAAGTGCAGATGATAGAGAGATATATAAGAATCAAGTGCTTTCGTTCGAATAAGGTTAAAAAAACGGTTTATTCCATGCCCGTATTTTGATTTTTGAAACCACTAAAAAAAAAAACATTTAGGTAACTGGATTTCAGGAGCTTGTCATTATTTTATATGTATGTATGTATAAGAAGTAGTACTTTATATTGCAAGATTAATGTAATTTTTGATCTCTTAAATTTGAGTCCATTTTAGTTTTGATTCTTTAAATTTTAAACATATAATTTTAGTTCTTGAAATTTAGTCTGTCTCAAAATATTAGTCCTTAAAAATACAACAGCATTAAAATATACTGAACTATCATAAATGGTGTTAAACTAATAATATGAGCTCATCTACGAGATTTTATATTGAGTGGGTAATAGATTGTGTAGAGAAAGACGAGTTATTGAAATAGAGTACAATAAATAGCTCCTCAAATAAATAACAAGAAAAAAGGGCTAGACAACTACATTTTAAGCATCTGTTCTTTATTTTTTCCCCTCTTTATTATTCACATAATATTCAGCTAAATGCCATTTAATGAGTCCGCATCACTATTTTAATGTTGTTTATGAGAATTCAGCAAATTTTACATATTGTTACATTTCTAAAGACTAACATTTTAAAATGAACTAAATTTCAAAGATCAAAACTATGAGTTTTAAATTTGAGAAGCTGAAACCAAAATTAATCTAAATTTTAAGGACCAGAAATTATACAAAAAAGAATTGTTTTTAATTGAGAAAAGGATATTTATGTTGCAGCAGAATGCGCCAAAGGATGGCGGGCCACCTCTGAAATTGATGATTTGATGGATTATGAACGGAATTATTATTCCTCTTAATTGTTTTTAAATAATAAATTAGAACTAACAGCCAAAAGAAAAAAATAGAACTAACAGTCAACTATAACAAAAGTCTGTTCATCCAACTCTATCCCTTGCGTTTCGGCCAAAAAAAAAAACTCTATCCCTTGTGATGCCAATAAAATTTTTTATCCTTTATGAGTAGAGATCAATATAAAATTAGATATACAAAATATAGGAAAAAAAAATTTTAACTAAAAAAACATATTGAAATCGTATTTATAATTATTTATAAGTACAGTTTATGTAAATTGAGATAAAATTATTTTTAAATATTTATATAGTATTTTACAAATCACTATAAATAAGCCCAAAATCTGTGAATCCCACTTCTCGTAGAGTCATATCCTTAGTGCAAAATATTTTTTCCGACGAGAGAGTAAACATATGACATGAGAAAAAAAAATTAATAAAAGAGATCAGAAAGAATGAGAATAAATGTAATTAAAATCAATAAATTTGTTCATTGGCAACATGATAATATTTTACGTATAGATTAAGTTTCGGACGTTCTAGTTCGCATGTAGGTTAACCCTTCTCTAGAATTAACACTATCAATGCTGGAAGAAAATCAAGAGATTTAAAGTTAATCTCCCCCCCTCCTCTCTTTCTCTCTTGTTTATGTTTCATTGATTGACATTTTCTTATTATTTTTATTTTATTAACTTTGGTTAAGCAGGGGAATCATCTAAAAATATCAGGAGAGATAAGCTTCAATAGTTTTTAAGAAACTGCTAGATTTAAAAATAAGAAGCCTACTTTATCAGAGCATATATAATTACATAAAAAAAAGGGAAAATTAGAAAGAGGGACAAACTAGAAATGATATTTATTAGAAAGGATCTTAAAAACCTTAATTATTTAAATGGACCAGATATTAAAATATAAACTTAAAAAGACTGAAATTACCCCTATTCACCAAAATCCCTATATTCTCTCACCACGTCCCATAATTTTCATATCATTTTATAGAATAATTATAATTTATTTGAATTAATTCAAACTAATTTAAATTTCAAAGTCAGACACTGATTCTAATGAATTAAATTAATAGCCAACACTAATTAATTTATTTTTTAATTATTTTTAATTAACAATTTGTCGTAGGCTTTCTGAAAAATGAGTATGATAGTAAAGTTCTACCATTCATAGAAAAAAAAATTTGTTTCATAGTTTTGCTTATCGATTTCGTGCTATTATTTTATTTAAATAAGTTGAATCCTCTTACTGAATAAAATTAAAAAATTTAAAATAAAAAGTGACATAAGAAATTCATTATACCAATAAATATTTGTCATAGTAAAAGTAGTTATAATAATTTGAGTAAGAAAATTCAAGTTCAAAGCTACATGGTTTTTTTATTCTTATTAATTATCAATAAGTTATATATTATTTATTATTGTATCACTTTTTTTAATTTTTAATTCAACTATATGATTTTGATTGGCTCATTATTATTAAGGAAGCCCAAGAAAAGAGTTTTATTTTTCGAAAATGATGGATGAATAAATTACTTAGTGTTACTTATTAATTGAATTTGATTTGATTAGTTAGAGTTGTTTTGTAACTTAATAATTCCAAGTAGTTTGAATTAATTTGAATAAATTTTAATTATTTTGTTAAAAAAAGAAAATTATAGGATGTGGTGAGAGATAATATATGAAATTTTGTTAAGGGCAGATTCGTAATTTTAAATTTATATTTTAGTATTTGGTCTTTCCAAGTAAATAAAATTTTTAAGGTCTTTCCCCATAAATATTTTTGCCACCAGGTCCCTCTCCCCAATTTTCCCTAAAATAAATATGACACACGTTTCTGCAACCACCAAGGAAAAAAAAAAAAAACATACGTTTGGTCATATTTCCCATCTTATAAAATATTATACAAAAATCAAAACACATGATTATTATACACCATCAATATATTTGAGACATCAACCCAAAAAACTTTTTAAAAAAATATTATTCAAAGCTATGACAAAAATTTGCACATAGTTACTGTTCTGCGATAAAAATATGCAACAAATGTGTGTATTAGCTCCTCGTATCCCGTACGATGTCGTGTTAATAATTAAGTACCTCACTCGGTGATAACACCTGGTTGTTCAGTTTAGTCCTTCAACTTTTAATTTGATTGTACATTAATCTCTTAAGATTAACTCATTGCGACTAAGTTACTCAAATTTAATTCTTTTAATAATTCAGTTCTTATCATTGGTTATAATTTTAATCCTATGCATCCTAAGCAGCACCACAGAGATTGATGACAGAACAATAGTCAATTTATTTGGAGAAGAGTTGAAAATTGAAAGATTAAATAATTAATATTTTCATTTTAATGAGATTTAAAATACTATCTTGTTCTTAATATAAGAACTAGTTGACTAATTTGAATAGATTATAAAAATTGATTAAGTTAATTATTCGTAATAAATAGATGTTGTCTTTTCTAAAACATCATTGCTTATGAAGTGTATTACCATTATTATAAGGACTATATCAAAAAATAGATAAATATGAGAGACAGAATAATTAGGGTCTTATATTTAGGACTAAAATAAAAATCAAATAAATTTTTATATTAAAAAATAGAGGTAATACTCAGTTCAAATTTTTTATAAAAGATAAGTTATGAGAAAAGGAAAAAGAATTTCTGAAATATATTATACTAGTACTATCTAAACTTCATTTTCAACCTGGAAAAAAAATTAACGAATGGGCATTTGACAGTACGGGAGTGTTTATTAATTGGGAAAGGATGGTGCCAAGCTGGTCATTGAATATTAACGTCAACATGAAAGGATAAGATCAAGACGCAGGCCAGTATTAAATATGACGTGTGGGCTACCATTGGATTGAGTAATCCGGGTCTGGGTTCATCCATATCCATTGCCTAATTCCTTCACATTTATTTTGGGTTTAAACATGAACAACTTTGTTAATTAAATGCAACATGCTAATAATAATATCCAAATAAAAATACACGGGAAGGAAAATATTAAAATAAATAACGACGTAGAAATTAAAAAAAAATTGATTTTATTTTTGTATTGTGTTTTTTGTGTTGATTAATAATTTCAAATTTATAATGCATAATCAATCATGCTATATATGTATCAATTGTAAAATTACGACTTTTCATTAGGAAATCACCATTTATTGCTCAATTAATAATCCCCTCTGTTGTTTTTTGACCTGAATTCTCTCTTGTTTGAGTTATTGTTACAAATTGTTGATTGATTATTGGTCAAACAAAATTCGTCATTGTCGGTTGTCATCAAAGTTTTTTTATTTAAATAATTTTTTGTTGAGAGCAATTTAAATGATTTTAAAAATACGCAGTGTTCCTTGTAGACTCGTAGTAAACGTGTCATTTTTTGACATTTACTATTTTAATGACTTAACATTTACGTGTTCCGTTCTAAATCCATGGCCGGTCCTTTGGTTCCTTTATATTTAATAAATAATTTTTTATTCAGCTGCCGGACCTAATATTCTTGGTTTCTTACCTTCATTTTCTTGTTAAAATTGTACACTTCAACCGCAATATATTTATCATGATAAAAAGTGTAGGAATAATACTTTATATTGAAAAAAAAAAGTGTTAAAGTTTGATTCTTCATGGGATGAGCTCAGGGAACTTTTCTTTTTTCCTTTTTCTCTTTATGTGTTTATCTAGCATGTGATCTTCTTAGACTTGAGAATTATTAAGCTTAAGTGAGGGTAGAGCAGCTCCTTGAATATAATTTTATTATTATTGATAAATTAAATTTTCTAAGCTTACTTAAAGGAATATATTCTTTTCATATGCCCATACACATATTAGAAGCTAATTTGTGCACATATCTCTCTCGTGCAATTTTATAAGGTCGAATCTAATACGACTACTGGCACACAAAAAAAACAAAAAGAATTTAATACGACTATGCTATCAGTCAGTATTTTAATGGGAAAATTACGAAATTACAAATCTAAGACGTTCACAAAAATATGTTGTTATTTACGAAACATGTTAAATTGTTATAAGGAATGCTGATTTGGGATTTTGTATTTTCTATTGTCTTTGTATGTAATTCTCTCTATTTTAATATATATATATATATATATATTATACACGCACATTTTAATTGAGTTAGAAAAAATACTATAAATTTTTTAGGCCTTGAATCATATTCTGACCTTAAGGAGTGATTGTGATCCAATTTATCTAAACTTTATGTGACAACAAAACAAAGAAAGAAAAGATACTATAAAATATATTCAATATACAAAAGGCTGTCTGGGCTCATAAATTGTAAATGAAACAATTTAACTACACAGTGAATCTTAATATGTGATGGAGTATTTAAATATATTCACATAGAATACTGTCGGACATCATTTTTTGAAAATCATGTAATAGAAAAAATTACCCATTAATTAAAATTTGATTATCATATTTTTGCTTGACAGTGATATTTTACCTGTCTACATCTCTTATCAAGAATTTATAATTTAGTATCTTGATAAATTATTTATTTAAATATGAAAAAGGACAAAACAAAAAAGTTCCTCTTCTGTATCTATTTTCGGGGGGCAATTGTTTCATTCTGAATCTTGCTTCGGTATAACTACATCCATCATGCATTATACAATGTCATGTAATATAATGGGATCATGGGTACCAAATGTTACCCACTTAATTAAAATAGTAATTTGACTAATTTAATCTATTAGGGCTGTTTATGATTGATAAATTGATAATAAGACACGTTTTTGTTCATATACTATATGAAATTTAGAGTTAGCATATTACTTATGAATAATATATTATTGTTAGTTGTATATTTTATATAATTAACAGTATAAATAGTTTAAATATAAAAATGAAGACTCTATATAATAATAAGACCAATAGTAGTTAAATTAATTACTTTCTCATTTCCATATTAGAAGGAGAAAGCACGGAAAGGTGAAAAATCAAGATTTGGGAATAGCAAAATTAGAAATTAGCTATCCTATCCTTCTGATTTTACAATTTTATATTCTCCACCACACACCTTCCTTTGTCCCTCATCATTCTCGATCCCTATCTCTTCCTTCTCTCTTTCTCTCTCCTCCCATTCTATATTAGACCCTCCTCTCCAACCAGCTTAGCATTCACACATTCTTTCTCACTCCCCTAGACTGTGCCTTTTCCCCGCTTCAAAGCTCAACTCCCTTGTTGGCGCTTGGCCATGGTGGCGGCGATTCTCCCCGATCTCGGAACCGAGATTCTGATTCCGGTATGTGCTGTTATCGGAATTGGGTTCGCTTTGTTTCAGTGGATTCTCGTTTCAAGAGTCAAGCTCTCTGCTTCTAGCGACAGTTCTCCGAATAGCAAGAATGGGTACAATGATTATCTCATCGAAGAAGAGGAAGGGATCAACGACCACAGTGTCGTCATAAAATGTGCTGAAATTCAGGGCGCTATATCAGAAGGTTTCTTTCTCTCCTTTGATGCTCTGTTTGAGTTTTCTTGTCATTAATTTGATTCTTTTTCCTTGAGATGTTTCATAATTGTTCTCATGAGTAGATCTCGGCGTGTGTATTTTTTACTTCCGAAGCAGTGAATTTCAATTTTCATTCCGGTGTCGTGCTTGATATGCCACGAAGAAAGCTCGCTTGAAATTTTGAGCTTTACTTGGTTTCTACGTCATTTCTGGTGCCTCGAAGTTCGGTAGCATTGAATTCAATAATCATTTTTTTTTTTGGTATAAAGAAATCAATGCTCGTTGGCTCTTTGCTATAATTTCTCTCTTTTTTTTTTGGGTTTCTAATTCCATAAAAGCGCGAAATCTGAAACACTCTAGAGATATCTCGACGGCCTAGATGGCGTTCACAATGAACCCTTCATGATGCCATCACTGTAGTATTTCAATTTTTTTTTTAATTGACGATGGAGGCAGGTCCGGGAAATGGAATCTGGACCCACGCTTCCAATTATCATAATTCACAATTAGAATTTGTTCGATCTTTTTTTCCCCACCGTTTTTCCCCCTTCACTTTTTATTCGCTATTTTTCATACACAGGGAACGTCAGACTGCCGTAGATTTTTTTAGCCAATTCTCGCGATTTTTTCTTACATTATATGAGATGGCTCTATTATCTGCAATATCAGTTATGTGATTCTTCCAGTGCTTGTTGGGTAAATGAGTTTCGAGTCGTTTCTCAGGGGATACTGAACAGAAAAGAGAAAGACAAGAGGAAAAGAAAATTCGTGATGTTGAACAGTGATAGAGAGGGGAAAGGGAGAGGGAGGGAGATGAGGGAGAACTTGTATAAAAATTGAGATAACTGGTTTGAAATTTAATTCTTTAGAAGTTTCTTTTTCCCGTTTTTCATGTCAACTTTTATTTTTTTCTAAAAAAAAAGCTCGTAGTCTGGGAATATTATAATTTGAAACATGTAATTCGTCCTTTTCGTGAAAATTTGCTTATGAGTATGTGGAAGAGGAAATGGATTGCTTGTGCTTTTTAACGGAAGGTTAAAAGCTTGGTTCACTTCTATCTTGGTGCTCTGATATTGCAGGGGCAACGTCTTTTCTCTTCACCGAATATAAGTATGTGGGAATCTTCATGGTGGCTTTTGCAATCTTGATATTCCTTTTCCTTGGTTCTGTGGAGGGATTCAGTACAAGCCAACAACCTTGCACCTATGACAAAACTAAAATGTGTAAGCCGGCTCTTGCAACTGCGATTTTCAGCACTGCATCTTTCGTGCTTGGTGCAGTCACGTCAGTTATTTCTGGTTTCCTTGGGATGAAAATTGCTACTTATGCCAACGCACGAACCACACTGGAGGCAAGAAAGGGCGTTGGGAAGGCCTTCATCACTGCATTTAGATCTGGTGCAGTTATGGGATTTCTCCTAGCTGCAAATGGTCTTTTGGTTCTGTACATTGCTATCAACTTGTTCAAGCTTTACTATGGTGATGACTGGAGTGGTCTTTTCGAGGCCATCACTGGCTATGGTCTGGGTGGGTCTTCTATGGCTCTGTTTGGCAGAGTTGGTGGAGGCATTTATACTAAGGCCGCTGATGTTGGTGCCGACCTTGTTGGCAAGGTTGAAAGAAACATTCCTGAGGATGACCCAAGAAATCCAGCTGTAAGTACGAATATGCTGAAGTTAGTCTCTCCCCTTTTATTGCGCCATCCCATCCTTACTATAAGGTTGTTCTAGAATTTCCGCTTGATTCTTATCATAAAACACTGTATAAAATCTAGTGAAGCATTTGTAAAATATTTCCAAAAATGCTCACATATCTAATTGGTTCAATTTTGGCTTTAAGATTCAAAGGTACAAGTTAATAGATTTAGTTAAGGGTAATTTGAAAATGTTATAGTAATTTTTTACTAAATTAAGACTTAACTATTTTAACTATCTTTCTTAATTTTTATTACTTGGTTAAAAATATTCTATAAATAGAACTGGAGGGAAAGATATGCTAATGTTTCGCCTTACTGTCTACTCATCCCATATCTGAACAAACTTTTGTGTACTCAGGTGATAGCAGATAATGTTGGTGATAATGTTGGTGATATAGCTGGAATGGGATCTGACCTTTTTGGTTCATATGCCGAATCATCCTGTGCTGCTCTAGTTGTTGCCTCCATCTCCTCATTTGGGGTGAATCATGAGTTGACTGCAATGTTGTTTCCTCTCATTATCAGTTCCGTGGGAATCGTTGTTTGTTTGCTCACCACCTTATTTGCAACTGACTTCTTTGAGATAAAGACTGTTAAGGAAATTGAGCCAGCATTGAAAAAACAACTCATTATTTCCACTGTTTTGATGACTATTGGGATTGCAATTGCTAGTTGGATTGCACTTCCATCTTCCTTCACTATATTCAACTTCGGAGACCAGAAAGATGTGAAGAATTGGTTAGTCCTTTAGCAATCACTTTCTTAATGTAGGAATCATTGAAAGGGATGGGGTCGGCATTACTTGTGGGTATTGGGGGGGATTACAGTTTGTAGTTATATTCTTAATGACCGGATGAACTTCGTCACAGATTTTACATAACGTATTTCCCAAGTAACTTCATCTGACTGCTCTTTTGACTGATAATTGGTACTCCCATGCAACAATTTCTCTGATATTGTGATGTTATAATCAATTTGATTAGTCACTAAATACAGGACATATTGATCTGTACAAACTGGATTTAGTAAATTTGATTCCAATTAGATCTGGGAAAAAATCTGGTGTGGTAGGTCTGATCTAAAATCTGGCATACAAATGGGAAAGTAGCATTTAATTCTCCTATCTGAGGACTCATTTAAATGGTTTTGATTTGCAGGCAGCTATTTTTGTGTGTTGCTGTTGGTCTGTGGGCAGGGCTAATTATTGGATTTGTGACTGAGTACTATACCAGCAATGCTTACAGGTAGGCCCTTTTGGGCCATTTTGCTTTTTTTTTTTTTTAATCTGATTCTTTAGGTGTTGGTTTCATTAGCTCTTTTTATTGTTGCTGCAGCCCTGTGCAAGACGTTGCAGACTCCTGCAGGACTGGTGCTGCTACCAACGTTATATTTGGCCTTGCCTTGGGATACAAGTCTGTCATCATTCCAATTTTTGCCATAGCAGTTGGCATTTTTGTTAGTTTCAGCTTTGCTGCCATGTACGGTATTGCAGTTGCTGCACTTGGGATGTTGAGTACCATAGCTACTGGTTTGGCCATTGACGCGTATGGTCCAATCAGTGACAATGCTGGTGGTATTGCTGAGATGGCAGGCATGAGTCACAGAATTCGAGAGAGGACTGATGCTCTTGATGCCGCAGGAAACACAACTGCTGCTATTGGAAAGGTTTGGATTTTCATTCAGATTCCTTTTTGTTCGGTGGAAATATTAGTTTTTTTGGTTGACACTTGAGATCTCTTGTTCTTCTGCTGTGTAGGGGTTTGCAATTGGTTCTGCCGCCCTGGTGTCTCTTGCACTTTTCGGTGCTTTTGTGAGCAGAGCTGCTATTTCAACTGTTGATGTGCTGACTCCGAAGGTTTTTATTGGTTTAATTGTGGGCGCTATGCTTCCTTACTGGTTTTCTGCTATGACCATGAAGAGTGTTGGAAAGGCGGCTTTGAAGATGGTTGAGGAAGTACGCAGGCAATTCAACACCATGCCAGGTTTGTTAGAGGGAACCACCAAGCCTGACTATGCCACATGTGTGAAGATCTCCACTGATGCTTCCATTAAGGAGATGATCCCCCCTGGTGCTCTTGTCATGCTTACGCCTCTCATCGTTGGAATAATTTTTGGCGTTGAAACGCTATCTGGTGTTCTTGCTGGATCCCTTGTATCTGGCGTACAGGTAGGTTCACCATATTTTCTACCATCACAGTCATATATCGTCCATGGCAGGCAGCTTTTGAGTTCCATGTTTGTTTTAAACTCATTTTCATATTGAACTGTGTAAATAGATTGCTATCTCAGCTTCCAACACTGGTGGTGCGTGGGATAATGCCAAGAAATACATTGAGGTGAGGATTTGACTGGGCATTTTTGGCAACAAAATATGGCTTATTATTATATGGTCTCATGTTTTCAATTTCTTTTTTTTTGGGTGACTGTGTGATTTATTAGGCTGGTGCTACTGAACATGCAAGAACACTTGGTCCAAAAGGGTCAGATCCACACAAAGCAGCTGTTATTGGTGACACCATTGGTGACCCTCTCAAGGATACATCTGGACCCTCGCTTAACATTCTGATCAAGCTCATGGCTGTCGAGTCTCTTGTGTTTGCTCCTTTCTTCGCTACCCACGGTGGCCTGATCTTCAAGATATGAACTTTGATTGCGACGAGGGTAACCTGTAATTTCGATATATAAATGGCCAAAGAAGAAAAACAAACAGAAAACAAGTCCTTCTACCATGTCTGTGTTGTTGCTCTTTTAACTCTCTTGTACTTCCCACTCTTTCTTTTTCCGCTATTTCCCCGCACCCCTCCCAGCAAAACCCAAGTATATCTGTCCTCCTATCGTGTGAGTTGTTGAGATAGTTAACTAGGCTGAATTGTTATAGGAAATTTTCCTTGTAAAGGGGAGGTTGATGATGATGATGATTTTCAATCTCCAGTTCGAATAGTTCCACCTGCTTGTCATTTGAGATTTATCAGAACATTTTGTCAATATATTAGTTAATATTCCCTTGAGATAGTGTCCCCTTGTAAATTATCTTAATATTAATTTTCAAAGCCGTTGGCGAGGAAAAAAGAAAAAAGAAAGGAATGTTCAAAGCCAGGTTGAATGCTAGAATATATGGTTGTTGTTGTTGGGTTACATGGAAAAATCGCCTTTTTTCTTTTGGGCCTTGGATGGAAAATTCGCCTTGAAAGTTTACTAATTCGTATTTTGAGTTTTTGACAAGCGCAATATTTTCCTTGAAGTTTTAAAAATATGTAATGTTGCTCTATGGGAACGTAATATTGATATTATTGAACATTTTGATTTTTGAGGGTTAATTTTGTTATGTAAGTTTGTCTAATTAATTCATATTAAGTTATTTTACAATAATTAACTAAAATATTAATTAAATTATCCTTTTTCAGCTTTTTAAAATCATTCATGTTCTCCAAATGCATTTGAAAATTTTTGGGAAGATATGCATTTCACTTTCAGGCTCGATTCAAATTATTCTATTCGGAAATTGGGCCTAGGATTTTCAGGGAATTGCATATTTGAAATTATGGGATCCGACCCGACGTATCAGAAACGAAAGGCGATAGCATAAACACGATAGATATACAAGCCAATCTCACCATGTGTTTTTCCCATCCAGAATCAGATTCCGCAAGAAAATGCTGAGGCGACCAACTAAAATCGAAGTGAAGATCGAAGATAAAGAGGAACTCGAGGAAGCTCGCAGACGCAGCGCCGCCGCCATCACCCCCACCACCACCACTGGCGCAGCTACTCTTCTCCATCAGCTCGATCGCGCCAAGGATTCCTCTTCCAAAGCGCATCGCATTGGTATTTCCTCCTAAACGAACCCTAAATTTTCCCACCAGAGCACTTAACAGACGCCTACTTTCTCCTCCCTCATCATCCCCAATGGAGGTGGAAGTGAAGCTGCGGTTGGGAAATGCTGAAGCTCATCGTTTGGTCACGACTTTACTCGCTCCGTTTCACATTAAAACCCATCGCCAAGAGAATCTGTTCTTCGACGGCGCAGCCGGGGAGCTCTCGTCTCGCCGCGCCGTTCTCCGGCTCCGATTCTTCGACGACGACGCCCGCTGTGTCGTTTCGCTCAAAGCTAAAGCGGTCTTGGTCGACGGCGTGAGTCGGGTGGAGGAGGATGAAGAGGATCTAGACCCAAAGATCGGTCGCGATTGCGTGGCTGAACCGGGGAGGTTGGATTCGGTGGTGGAGTCTAGAGTGCTGAGGAGGGTGAAGGAGGAGTTTGGAGTGGTGGGTGAGAAGGGATATGTGGGCTTAGGAGGCTTTAGAAATGTGAGGAGCGTGTATGAGTGGAAGGGTCTGGAATTGGAAGTGGATGAGACTAGTTTTGGTTTTGGAACGTTGTATGAGATCGAGTGTGAGAGTGCTGATCCTGAAAGGGCTAAGCAGCTTCTTGAGGACTTTCTGAAGGAGAATGGTATTGCGTATTCTTACTCGGAGATGTCCAAGTTTGCAATTTTTCGATCGGGGAAACTGCCATAGTGGGTGAAATTTCAATCTTTTTGAACTAATCATGATTATTTCGTTGTTCTGGTTTGAACTTTAAAGCATCTTGTATTCTTAATTATCCGGCTAGTCCTCGTTCTTATTTTCAGTCACCAAGTGACATTCTATTGGTTTCCTCTGTCTATTATTGTTTGAGATCATCAGTTTTGTCTTTTTATTTTTTGACTGTTTTCTTAATTTTGGTTACAAAACTACGATATTCCTCTCAACACCGGAATTAAACACCAATTATGGTTTTGCAGAGTATACCACTAATGGCTATTGACGCATCTTAGAAGCTAGGAAAAGTATCCTGGGGTCCTGAGTATTGTTGAGTGCCAATAGCCCTTCGCTTGAGTTTGGCATGCATGGGTGTAGTACAGAAATTGAGATGAGCCGAGAGACGTCTTGTATAAAATGAGCCCTACTTTGCACTTTCTCCTTTCCTTTGTAACATCAGTAGTGAAGGCTCAAATCAAGGTTTCAAAATCACAGTTGTACATGGTCCCAAAAAAAAAAAATCAGTTATACGTATTTTCTTGTTGGAAATCTCTCATGATTAAATTTCAAAATGCATAATGTATGTATTGTTTGCTGCTGTTGTAAATATGGATGGTATCATTAAGCGTGAGCTAGTGACCATTTTTATTTGTCGCACTGCTTTTGCAATTTACTTTTGTAGAAACTTGCATTCTCTACCCATTTGTTTTATGATATAATACGCTCAGCCCGTACGGAAACATGATTTTGATGGTTTATATTTTATGCAGTTTTCATTTTAGAAGCATTCAGTTTCAAAAGCCTAATTTAAAGCCATGGTATAGATCACTAAGTCGCCCAAGGATCCTCGAAATTTCCTACTTCACAGCATAAAGTTGTTACAGACACATGCAGTGACCTTTTTTAGTAACATTATTGGGTTATAATTATGAATATTCTTGCAGGTTAACTTTGATGGGAAAGAAGCATCCATCTTCCTGTCAAAGAGTGCTGCGGAATATTATTTATATTCCCCCTTCAACAAGAGAACCATTTGTATCTCTTTCTTCAAGCAGATAGCTTCCTAATTTTCTTTCACGTATTGGCTTTTTGAAGTGAATTGTCAATAAACTTTAGGCTTTTATATTTGAGTTTCTTTAGGCCAAGTTCTATGTACATTTCACTGCCATATTGGTTGAACAGGCTTTAAAATGAGATGAGATGTGATGGCTTAATTCATTGCTTAACTGATTATATGAATTGTTGTGTCTTGACATTTTGTTTAATTTCATAAAAAGTCACTTGAATTAACCTGAATTGACTCGATCTCACGCGCATCCAAAACTTGACTTGACGGTAATGCGGAGGCTAAAATATTTGGCGGAAAATTTCAATTTAGAAAAAAAAAAACGTTATGTAATAAAATCATTTAAATAAAGTAGGAAGTACCTTTGCGTAGAAAAATCTTAAAATTTTGTAGGCTTTAACAAGATTCTCTTGAGAAAAATTAATATGCACGGCTAGTTATAAAACATAATAAACTTGCAGTGATAACTGATGATATTTGATTTCATTTATTAAAAAAATTGAACACTGCTGAAAAACTAGAGTGAATAGTACCCCACCAGAACCATTTTTGTTTTAAAAAATGAAAAGTATTACTGGTCTTTGTATTTTGGGTCATCCATTACTGCTCCACTGTCTGATTGTTTATGAATTTTTTCTTATCTTTTCCCCTTTCGGGAAATCTGTATTTTTTCGTCTTTTTGTTTTCTCCCTGTAATGGCAAAAGCTATTTTGTTTTTTTTGTCTCTTTATTTTTGTTTTTGTTTTTTTGTCTCTCTTTTATACAATGTATGAAGTAGCGGCAAATGAAAAGGGATATAACTATGAAAGCAAACTAAATAATAACAAGAGAATACGCTAATTGTAGATGTTTATGATTTATAATCCTTGACACAAGGAATCATGTCTGATCGACAGGATGGAGAATCTTCTATTAGGAACTAGACTAGGCATTACAAAGGAAGGTGAGAAAACAATGTACCTAATCCAATTCTCACTTCCTCTTCTTGGCAGGTGGCTCATCCTCTTCATCATCTTCTTCCTCCTCCTCTTCCTCTTCCTCCTCCTCATCCTCACCATCATCACCATCATCATCCTCACCATCATCATCATCGTCATCAGATCCTCCAGCACCGTTGGCCTCAGGGTCATCCTCAGGATTCCCTTCTTCTTCACCTTCACCTGAGAATTCCTCTTCTCCATCATCATCATCATCCTGATCATTTGCCTCTTCATCGTCTTCATCATCGTCTTCGTCTGTCTCGCTTCCGTCTTTATTTTCTAGGTAAGCACGTTTTCCTTTAAGGAGTTCTTCTAAAGGAAAGCTGACAAAAGAATGAACATACATCAGAATACGTAATCTTCCAACTCTAAAAGAACAATATTGCCTTCTATGGAGATGCCTAGATTTACCTTCCATCTATTCTGCACAATTTATGCAAAGTTGAATCGTTGATGTTGTAAAGAAGAGATCCAGCCTGAAGGATAAACGTGAGAATTTTCATTCAACTCACTCTCGCAGTTGTATTATATTGGAAGACATTATACATCAAACCCGTCAAAATGATTTCAAACAGACTAAGCGTGTGACGTTCAAAAACAGAGGGCATAAGAGAGGGAAAAAGGACACAATCCCACTTTAGCATAGCCTTTCAAGAAAGGAGCAAGGATGCAAATGATTAACCTGCTTAAATTGATCAATTATACAGTTTTTCAGCAGTACTAATTCTTTGCAGAGAATTCACAAGCAGAAAGGAGGACAGACTGATGAAAGGCCAGAAGGACATAGAAGATACTCCCTTTTTCAGGCATAGAATGCAGGGCAGTGAAAAGAAAACACAACTTACAAAGCTAAAACTTCAAAATGAAGCATACTCCTAAAGTAGACATGACCTTCAGGAGAACCCATAGTGCACTCTTCTAAAGCAGTCACCTTTTAAAGGGCAAAGTTTTTCCATTTTACGAAAAGGGCATATGTAAATGACAATAAAAATCAAACCTATCACTAGCCAATCGAAACGCATTGTTGATGTTGAAAACCTGGTTTACGTTTTTTTTGGGTTTGGGAACCCCGGGGGGGGGGATGCGGAGTAGAAGTGGAAGAGAAACGAACATAAAGAACCGATGGTACATGGGTTATGCGAAGCAATTATCGAGCTTGTCAAAAGGGTAAATATTAAAGTGCATTCATTCGCAACAGATAAAAGCAAACCAGAGAGCGTGCTTTAAACACCATTGAATTCTCGATTGAATTGAAGAGAACCATGCACAGGATTTGAATTACAAAGCCAATATGCAAACTTGGTGTATAAGCGCACCCTTCTATCTAGCAAAATGAAGGATGAACCAAAAAACGCAGAGTTGTGCGCCACCATTCCAAAGTACTATAGTGTCTATTTACAACCACAAACACGGTTCTTTACCAAGAAAATTTTCTTATGTCTTTATGGTCAGGTATGAATTTACGATGATAATGTAACATTTGATTTGTATAGTTCCGTATCGCATGATGCAATTTTCTTAAAATTTATAATTTGATTACAAAACCTAAGAACGAACAAGGAATCCAGTCCTTATTCGTATTCTAGGGGGGCGGTTTAGCTTAAGCAGCAAATATATTGACCAAAAAACAAGTGACGTTTCAGCATAATCCCAAAACCCTTCTCAAAAGAATAAGCAAGTGAATGAATGAATAATTGAAAATTAAACAAAACAACAAAGAAGAAACATAACACTCCAATGAAACCCAAAATCATACAGAGCATAAAATCATAGACGAAAATTGTGAAACGAACACTATCAGAGACGCCATTAACAGAAATTACTGTCATGCTTAAGCTCTAGGTCGCAAAATTTAAAAAACAAAAAAACAAAACAAAAGAAACAATAAATATTATAATAATACCACTAGAAGGCAGGCAAGAGATTGGAAGGCAAGAAGAGATTCCACCGCCACGGCAACCTCCACGAAAGAGTCAATCCACATGTCCCTCTTGGACAAGCAGAAGGTTGAATCCTCCATTGCCAACATTTCGAAGAGAGAACAATTTCAGTGAGAGAGAGAGAGAGAGAGACAGAGAGAGACAGGGAGAGTGGAGAGAAGGAGAATTGGCAAGGGGGATCACTGTGTGTATGGTCCGGTTAGGGTAAGACACAGGCCACAGCTTGGTCCGGTTAGACCTCCTGAAATTAAAATTTGCTTTGATAAATTCTCCTTCATCCCTCAATTTTGAAAATACGCTTAAAAAATTAACCAGTCGAATCAAATGGATTATACATGATGAAAAAATAAATTATAATAGCCATGTCCAAAGAGCACCGTTTATAATTAATTTAAAATTAAAAATAATTCAAGAATATTAATTTATTTTCTGCAGAGATTATGGCTTATAAGCCCGTTTACTTCTTTTAAAAAATAATGATTCAAACAGATTTTTTTATTTCTAAAATTTATATTGTTTAAAAAAATAAAAATAAAGAATAGAATCGAGCTACCTCTATGCTTTTATTCTCAGTGAACATAAAAAAAATTGAGATGATAATGTATCAATTGCCAGTATGTGTTTAAGAAAAAAAATTTAGTAGTTTGGGTTCATCTCCTTGAACGAGCATGTGTTTGTTTGGCATTATTTATATACTCCCTCCATTACTTATTATAAGAAACGAATAACTGAATTACGTTGATAAAAAAAACAGTTAAAATTAGTTAAGAACAATCAATGTGTAAAAAGTATAATCTTTTTTCCAAAAATGCCCTAATTAATAAGGAGAAAAAGCATGAGAGAGAACAATTAAATTATTAAAAGAAAGAGAAGTGAGAAAGAGAGAGAGTGTGAATTGGAGACAATAAATATGGGTAAAATAGGAAATCAACACAAAAAAAGTAGAGATAACTTTTAAGTGTCTCTTATATATAGGAACATGCCATAAGCATCAAATATCTCTTATAATAAGGAACGGAGGGAGTACTAAGTAATTATAAGTATGTTACTCCTTTGGTCCTTAATACAGGACTTAAGTTTTGAGTTGGTTTTGATCCTAAATATAAGACTCATTTCTTATATTTATCAATTTTTTCTAAATTACCCCTATGGGTACCCTCTCAACCATAATCAAGTAGAAGAGGGAGATGACGTATTAAGAAAGATGATTATGGTATTTTAGGAAAAATGTGTCACTTTTCTTATAATTAACTAGCTTACCTAACTTCCTTAATCTAATCAAATTAGTTAAATATGTCTTATATTAAGGATCAGACGAGTATAATCTTTTTAGACACTTATTTGGTATTTTGAGGAAACCCACATCAGTTCCATTTGGGGAGACACACATGTACTGTAAAAACTAAATCGTTGGATATTAATAAACACTTGTCATTCCGTTCGGGTAAAGATGATTGAAGCAAAGGGAAAGGGAGGGAAAATAATATTTAATAATAAAAAAAATCTTATGTTTTATTGTTTTTGACAGTGTGATCTAAAAAGCAAAATGATGCATGGATTTTTAGGCCCTCTTGTATGATAAAACCACATGGAACCACAAAAACCCGGTTGCAACAATAAAGATCCAAGAAATCAGTCCGCAAAAAAAAAAAAAAATCCAAGAAAATACAACGAACAGCATTACATGCAATGGATGCAACAATACAATAAATGTAAGGCTAAAAAAACATATAAAAAAAACTAAATTGAACCCTTATTTGAATAAATTAAAAAAATTAATTAAATTAGTTATTTGCAACAAACATATTTTTTGTAAATTTTTTTTAATCATGGTTACCCTTAGAGAGAAACCCTTAATATGTGTAGTTGATGGGGATATTTTAGAGAATAAATTATAAATTTAAAAAATAAAGTGAATTGAGATTTTATATTTTCAACTAAATTTAATTTTCAACTAACTCCTGTTATAAATTTAACCATTTCACTGGCAATATTTGTTTCTTTTTTAGCAATGAAGTGATTGCAGAACAAGAATCATCAATTGGAAGATGAAAAAGGATAGAAGATAACATCGTGCCTGTGAACAATAACAATTGATAGCTGAAAAAGACGTTCCATGGGATAAAATGGAAATATAGTGACTAAAGATATTTTCAGATACTGAGGTCTCATTATTGATAAAAGTCACTGTATATATTTCTGAAAACATAAGGATACAAGCATGACAATTACTTTTCTTTGGTCAAAAAAAGCGCCATTTTTTTGGGGAAAAAACTTTAAATTTAAAAAAGTTAAATGATTTGATAATTAAAATATTGTATGATATTATTTGCTTTTAACAAAGCAATAATAACATCAAAACAAAGTTCACACTACTCAAATACTGAAATGCCGAATGGCCAAACTATTATAGGTGTGCAAGAAAATGAGCAGAGGTTTTAGTGGCCAAGAAAATTATTAGAGTTTTGAAAGTTCCAAGCACTTCAAATTCACGGCAAGACGATGACATATTGATATAACCATCGGGAATTAATCTTATATAACCTTATTTAGGTTAGAAATTACTTATAAATATGTTTTATATAAGTCGAGATGTAACATTACAACTCTTTTCATATAATTAATTTGTATTCCGTAAATTATAATTGGAAAATTACTTATAAACTATTCTAAATAAATCTTTTATGTTAGCGCCTCCTTAGCTCACAGATATAAGAGGCCTTTTAAAAAGAAATTCTTTTTCATCATATAAGCCATTTTGTTTTTTTCATGCCAACATAAATCTTTCTATTCAAAACAATTTTGTTTAAGGTTGGGGCAGTAAATGTAAGTGTCTTTTTCGGTAGGATTTAAATCCCGATTTGCTACATTGTGAAGAATTCGATTTTTTTCCGCCCAATCTCATTAGTTGTTGTTTTCTCTTTTTATTAAATACTTCAATTTTCTTCTGATGTGTTCCTTTTGTAAATTTTCGGAGTAATAATATTTTCTCTGCATTAAAAAAAAAAAAACTTCTATTGGTATTGTTAATTCTGTAATTTTGCTCTTGCGCGGAATTAACGTACCAAAATTAACAATTTAATAAATACATATGTACACACAACAAATTAAAAATTAAAAAATATAGATACTTGTCAAGTGATTTTTTTTTCTGTTATAACATTTTTTAGTATTTTCCCGTAAATAGAGGCAATAAATCTGCATTAAACAATGGTGGTCCAGGAGCATTTTTTAGTATATTATGCATTATATTTAATAAAAGTTTGGCCTTATATAATTTTTCAAGGAAATTAGATCATCATAATTTTTTCATATATGATTTTATTGCTTTTTACTTCAGAGAGAGATTTATGTATGGGTATCAACATCGACTTAGGCGCATTTGAAATGACCTAGGTAAGTATGTAGAGGATAAAACTTACTTATAATTACTTTTTGAATGTAATTTCAAATAAGCTCTTAAGTAATAGTTTTCTGATTTTATTTATAAAAATTACTTCTAACATATTTCACACAAACTAAGAAAAACCCTAAATTTTACTAACTCTCATTTAAAATTTAATAACTTTTCAATTTTATCCTTATTTAATATACACTATATCTCATATAAACAAAATTAATATAATAATAAATAAAAAGTAAAATTGTATATTTGTATAAAAAAATTTTCTCAATATTTTATAAATAAAATTAAAAAATGTTTTATCTTTCTGTTCTATGGATAGAATGAGATGAGTAAATAACCGATAAACGACAACGTTTAGCCGACGAGCGAGAGGGGACAATAGAATAGAATGGTCCAACAGGACGCGAAGCCTGAGCACGAACGTGGGACCCGCCTGCTCTCGCCCCTTTCAATCTTATCTCATCCTTTATCGTATTAACTATTAATCATTAATTATTAACAATAATCGATGATTAATTTTAGTTATTAATTATTCAGAAGTTCCCCCACACCCCCGAGCCAATTGACACGCGGCAAGCACAGATGGCGTAGCTTGGCTTCTCACTGTCTCACACTTCCATCGCCTTCTTCTTCCTCCTCCTCCTCCTCCTCCCCAAACCACCTCGTTGCTTCCTCTCATTTCTGCTTGCCGTTTACCTCGTTCTGTTCCTAAAACTCACTTTTCATGGCTTCTTCGGCTTTTGATCTTCCAGTCTCTCACCGAAGAGCTCGCCTTTAAGGTATGTTCATTCAAGAGTTCTGTTTCGTTTTCATCTTCCCTTTCCGTCGACCAAGTATTTATACTCTTCTGCTTGGTGTGTGAGATAAAGAGGTATGATTTAGCGGTGGAGATCAACGACTCATATGTGGGTTCGTTTATGCCTTTTTCCTCCCTTGAAATGAAAACTTTAACTTATTGAGCTATATTTGAAGGAGAGGTACAGCTTATACCTTGGGGGTAAAAACTGATTGCATCTTTGGTTCTTAGAACATTTTGAACGATGGTGTTTTCTCTGATTTTCCCGTTGGAGGGAGAACACTGTTTCATATTCCTCATCTTTTCACAAGATAATGTTTCTTAAAATTATTATTGTTACTTATTGCTATAGATATACAGTCGGGAATGTTATCTACTATTTGGAGCTTTTAGTTTTGCACACTTCTGGGGTTGGAGATCAATCTGACTTCCAGAGCTCACGCTTGAGAGAGAACCATGCATTTACATTGACGTAACAGATTTCCTTCAGTCCCACTGCATACAAGAATTTTGTATTAGAAACGAAATGGTGTGCACAAGAATTTCTCTTGTTATTTAGCTGCTTATGGATAAAATTATGTTATGCTTCTGCTATCACTAATTTTTCTTGTAATTTAAATAAGATGAGTGAGAGCGGCGGTCCCATGCCCCGATTATGCACAATAATGTTTGAAAATGAAGCTTCCATCGTTGATAACATAGTGTCATTTGTTGTCCAGAAGAATTGGTCCGAGACTAGTTTTCATAATCTGGTATTATGGTTAATTCGTCTGGACAAGAACGGATATCCTATTCTACGCTCTGCCATTGCTAAAGTGTTATTACTGCTTACTAATATTAAACACGGATGATGATGCCTTCTGTCTGTGCTTTTCTGTTTAAAAATTCTGCTATCACTGCTATTGTAGTGCAAAAAGCTTCGGTATTAGAGATCGTTAGTGCTATTTCACAATTTATTGTTAACCTACAAAATCAGGGAAGAACTTTTTTGTTTACTGAGTTCAAGTCTACAATATTTTTGCACCCAAGGGCTCTTTATTTATTCTTCTTCCTCACAATCACATACAAGTGTAAAGCTATGTTTATTTTTCTTCCTGCAGTTCATCCCAGCAGAATATCCTTCTGAAATGGGAACATTGCTGTTTTTTGGCACCTTCATCAACCATTAAGCAATGGGGGGAATCTGTTCCAGGAAGCGAGATCAGCAAGTCGTTGAATATGGTTTGCATAGAGTAGTCTCAAGAAGGTATTGTAGAAGTGCTAGCGCAAAATGGTCAAGAGCCACAGCTTTGCATTCTATGGCAAGTCATCACTTAGAAGGGGGTGGTTGCCCTTCTCTCATGGAGCTATGTATCCGTAAAATACGTGAGGTACTGCTTTCTTTTGTTCATACGCCTGGGGGTTATTTCTTGTCTACATTCGTTGCCTGATTCACAGATTGAAATGTGACAGGATATTGACAAATATAGTTCATTTTCAATTCTTCCAAGGGACATAAGCCAGCAAATCTTCAATGAATTGGTGGATTCTCATTGCCTCACAGATGTATCATTGGAAGCTTTCCGAGATTGTGCTCTTCAGGTAGTGTGCGAGAGGCTTGGTGGAGTTGAAAGTATTTCTCAAGTTTAAGTACTTAAGCATTGAAGTTGTAAAACTGTACACCTTACGAGGTGTTTTTTCTACATGATAGGATATTTTTTTGGCTGAATATCCTGGGGTACATGATGGTTGGATGGACACAATATCTTCGCAAGGAGAATCTTTACTCTCTGTTGATCTTACTCGGTCTCAAGTGACAGATAAGGGATTGCGTTTCCTGAAAGATTGCTCAAATCTTCAAGCATTAACTCTTGATTTCTGCAACCAATTCTCAGAACATGGGCTTAAACACATTAGTGGTAATATTATTTTTTTATGATTACAATTTTTTTTTTTAAAAAATCTGGAGCTCTCTGTCATTTTACGATTATAGCAAGATCTTGCAGTTTCTTCCAATTACGGGACTTTGCCTAGAGTTTGGTGAAATTTTATGCTCATCTTGAATGCTATCTGTGGGATATGCTGTCATGTAATGTCTTCTTTTCTTCTTTTCCATGATATGCGAATTTTTTGATTTGAAGATTTAAGTTTAAGTGCATCCTACCAACATTTGTGAATTCCTTCATTCTATAATTTCTAGTTTACCATTAAAAAAAAAGATATTTTATAACGGATAGAATTGTCATAAAAAGTGTTTTTGAATTTCCAAGTAAATATGTATGTGGTTGTGTGTTATTATATTTTATGTGACAGTTTTCGAGTCCCATATATGTAGTACATATTATTTGCATGATAGTTGCTGTATAGTTGTAGTATGGATAATGATGTTCAAATAAGGTGCAACCTTCATCAAATGTTGTGTATTCTTCATACTGTATGTATGTAGTAGATAATAGCATTGTATTTAATGGTATCATGTACTTGTGTTTACTATGCTGACTGGCTAAGAGTTCAGGAGTCCATTTTGATTGTCATAAACAAATGCTGATTTTCTTACATAGGTCTTTCAAACTTGACTTCCTTGAGTATCCGAAGGAGCAGCACTGTTACACCTGATGGAATGCGTACCTTCTCCAATTTAGTTAATCTGGAGAAGTTGGACCTGGAGAGGTGTCCAGAGATTCATGGTGGTTTTGTTCATCTTAAAGGTTTCTTTCCTCGAAACTTTGCAGTTTCTAAGCTCAGATGAATTTCTTCTTAAAACATACATGCACTGTTTACTGCCAACCTCTCCTGTAGTAATATAAAATAAGCTTGAGTTTTTATCTACAGTTAAGCAAGAGGTATAATTGATGGGGTAGTGTAGCCTGAAATAAGGTTCATTTGACTGGAATAAGAATATGATCGTTATCTTAGATTGCTTCATCACATATTTCCCCTGTCTTTTTAATTAGAATTCCAACCTATTTTACTTCTAATGGGTTTTTGATGAATGTTCATTGACAATTTCATATATTTCTGATATATCTTAAAGGTGCTGAACACCTTCAAATTTGATAATTTTATGCTGTTTGTTGAGTCAATTGCTTCGGTTTAGTATAAACAAATAGTGCAATCAGATTAGTTTATATGATAATGCAAGATGAATTTTTATTATTACCTTTTGGTTTTTCCTAGATTGTTTAATTAGGAATGATTTGAATGGTGGTTAAAGTGACCTGATGCTATCATGCTTGATTTCCTCAGAAATTTTTTGGCTATACAGGTTTGAAAAAGCTGGAGTCTCTTAATATCGGATGCTGCAAATGTGTCATAGATTCAGACATAAAGGCTATCTCAGGTATTTAGGTGTTGTATTTTTATTGTAGTGTTTGTCTTGCAGGTTTCATTTGATGATGAAAAGGGAGTGTTCTTTTGTCTGTGGATTGTGGATCTTCATGGGTGACATAAGTCTTTGTATGATATAGCTGTCTCATTCACAGGCGTTTCCCATGTTTAAAATTGGCAAATAGAAATGGCTGAGCCACAGAAGATAAGGCATGGGAGAGAGAAAAACATTTCCTCTTGAAGTGAATGGATAATTCCCTAAAATATGCTAATTTCTATGTTTTGGGCATAATTAAGAAAATTTTGCCCGCTTGGATTATATATGGTCTTTTGTTATGTGAATGATGTGTTTTTCCATCAGATATCGAACAAGCTTTTTATGCATGTGAAGGATGTTTGAGATGTATATAATTTTTGTTTTTGGTGTCCAGGTTAATTTTCGTGATGCTAGCGGCATCTGAAATGACATGTAAAGTTATAATATTAGTGATCTATAACAATATCGTTTCTTCAAACATTTGTCTTATTAACTACTATGACAACGACAATAAATATTTGCAGTTGAATGACATTCAATTGCAGCTGGACGAAATTAAATTTTTACTTAATTTTTATTCTCTTTTGGTTATGCTTACTATTATTGAAAGTAGAAAGGAAAGAAATTGCCAAATATCGAATCTATATGCTGTGTGAACTTACTTTGTTTATGCATACATATGATCAAGTATCTTATATCTTACGTGGTAAAGCAATGTTTTGCTTGAGTAGTCTTGAATATTGTTTAGAATGTTTGATCATATTACTTTATTTGTTTTGACTCATATACATACATCTGATCAGTTTATGCCAAATCCCGCGGTTTAAATGTTTGATAACTGACTGGGTTCATCTATCATCCGTTCCTCTTCTTGCTTTAACATGCAATTACTCAAGTCACTATCATGTTTTGACTGTTTGTGGTGTTTCAGGGCTTTCAAATCTCAAGGAGTTACTAATTTCCAACACCAGTATTACAGATCTTGGAATTAGTTATTTGAGAGGTATCTTTCATCGTGTTGGGTATCCTTTCCCAATGTAATACACAGCAGCTGCTGCATTATGCTCCAATAGATAATGTAAAAGGCTTTTTTTTTTTTTTAAACATCAATCAAAACTGTCTAACTTATTCAATATGTTTAAAGTGTGATAGAACCGTGAAACTCAACCCCAAAGCCAGAACGTGCTTGGTTCAGATCAGGATAAAAAAGGGGGAAGACTGAATGGAAACAGATGTAACTGAACTCGTGTTTTGTATTCAAAGTTACACTGTATCAGTACCAATGCTGTAGTGCCTTGTATTGGCTAAAACCCGTCCTCCCCTCACACCCTAAGAGCAGAAATACAAACATAGCTGCAGCAACTGAATGCAAAGAACACGCTAGCATCTGAGATGCCAGAACTCTCCACAAGCTACTACCTTTCTAAAAGACTTAACACACACCCACTGAAACCGAGAGTTCTACAAGATGGTAACCCGACCACTCCCAGTTGCTGCCTCTCTTTCTGGCTGCACCTGCCCTCACCTATTCTTCCTCCACTCTTGCTTCTTGGGTCATAAACTGTTTTATTCTTTGTAACTTGTAGGCACAGCTTTTACTACTTTTACTCTATTTTGTCAGCTGCAGTAGGTTTTTGGGAAGGATACAGGATTAACTCTATCAAAGTGCAATATGATTCGTGTGTTATGCTATGCGGCCATCTACTTTTAAGTGGTAACTTTTTACTGGTTTGCATTTACAGGTTTGCAGAAGCTTACTACCTTGGACATGGAAGGTTGCAATATAACTGCTTCATGTTTAGATTCTATTGCTGGTAACTTCATTTTTCTTTCTACTTGTTTTCTTTAAGCTTCACAAGTTTTAGACATCATCATTTTCCTGGAACAAATATTGATCATTATGGATGACTATGTTTATTTATCAAGTTTTAATGGAGAATTAAGGACCTTGAAATGTCCTTTATGAGTTGTCACTAAAGCTGTCAAAAATTATATTATTGGATGCTCATGCCGATTATTGTTCCAATGTCTACTTGTTTAGTCAGTTCTCTAATTTTATAATTATTTCTGTTACAGCCTTAGCAGCCTTGGCTTGCTTAAATCTTAATAGATGTGGTCTTTCTGATGATGGGTTTGAAAAAATTTCCGGTAAGTTTAACTATGAAAGCATGCTTCGAAACTACATATTCATGCTTCTAATTCGAAGAATTGCAAGGCAATAAATTCTAGGTTTAACACTTCCATCCCCTTTTGTGCAGGCCTTAAAAGCTTGAAGAGGTTGAGCCTGGGATTCAACAATATCACAGACGCATGTCTGATTCATCTGAAAGGTTGTATCTGGTCTCTCTGTGCAGCAGAAGAGTATTTCTCATTTTTACTTTCTTCCCTACGCTGAAAAATAAACTTGATGTGCCCAATCTTTCTGGGTGAAGTTTATGGACCCCCCCGGGGGGCACGCGGGGCGCAAAAAAAATCAAAAAAAAGGAAACCAGAGAAAGTTGGATAAAATAAATATGTTAAATGATTACCCTGCTTACATTTCATCTGTTTCTTATAATTCTTTTTTTTTTTTTACCGATTTCTAATTTAATTCCGCTTGCATATATTATATTTTATTGTGCATATGTGATAGAGTACGCCCATGGCCAGCCATGGTTACCAAAAAACCTCTCAATTGTTTGCAGTACCATTAAAGCTATTCAGATTAAGAAGGTTACTAATTTAGTGCGTGTACAATTCCTATTTGTAAAATTGTTAATGTCAATTGCTGGCAATTCCAATTTCATTGCGCAGCAGATAGAGCTCTTGTGTGATATTGGGTATTGAAATTTGCATGTGGTTTTGGGCATTTTGGTTATCCTAATGTCTTCTGCATGCATCTATCATACTTCTAACGGATTTATTTACTCATTTGGGAAAGAATTGGTCCTGCTGAAGTTATCTGAGCGGGAATAGTTACTATGTCGGGATGCCTGATATTTAGAGGAATTTAGGAGTGCAGCCCCTGAAACAAAACTGTAACAAGTCTCCTCAACGAAATTCAACAACAAAGAACCTATTTCATGCATATTAAAATTCAAAACAAGGGTAAAATGAACGGGCTAATGGGTAATTGAAAAGAATGTTAAAAGCTCTTCTGTTTTCCCCGTGAGGCCACCAAAGCTACTTCCCATATCCTATGTTGCTTCTTGGTATCTTTATCCCTGTTTTCTCCTGTAACAAAGCAATCATGTGTTTTATAGTTAGGCTTCCTCTTCACCATTGGGTGTTCTGTTATTGAACCCAGAGCAAACTCAGCTATGTTGCTGGATTCAATCGTCGTGAGAAGTTTATAATATGTGGTTATGAAGGGGAGCTTAATGAGGTTCATGAAGAGTTGACACGTGATTCTTGCTTGAGAAGACAGTAATTTTTTGATAATAGTCCTCATGTTTGAGACTCTAATTCTAAGAAACTCCTTAAAGGGAATGCATCATGCCTTATATGGACGAGTAGGGCTCATTGATTTGCTATTATTGCTTGTGCAACTTGTATATTCTAATTTTTCCGAGTGTTGAATCACATCAATAATTGGTTGATTCTTGACAGGTTTAATGAATTTGGAGTTTTTGAATCTGGATTCTTGCAAGATAGGTGATGAAGGGCTGGCTAATTTGACAGGTTTACATTTGCATTTCGTGTATCTCTGTTTTGTAGTTTTGAATGACCATTACATTGTTTAAAGGTTCATATTCCTGTCCGCTATATAGTTTAAAGGCTCATAGTACTGTTTTCTTCCTCTCTGTTTTTTTTTTGGCCAATTCATGATCTATTGCAAAAGATGAATCTCTCATGTTTTATTTTTAATGTGATAAAAATCCTTGTTTTAAATCCTATTCTTCAAGTGGGAAGAAAGGGTTCTAAAAGATTGTGAGGATTCTAGATTCAAATATTTGAGTTAGCAATACCTGCTATGAAACGAAAGTCACAAATTTTCTTCTTTCAGGTCTCAGTTGTCTGAAAAGTTTGGAGTTGTCTGACACTGAAGTTGGGAGCAATGGGCTGCGTTATATATCAGGTTGAATGATTAAATCCTATATCTAGTTATCTAATCAGAAAAGTGTCTGCTCTATAGGCTGTAAACATGTTAAAAAATTTATTCTGTAGCATGTTGGGAGACAAATTTGAGTAAGCCCGTTTTCGTAATAAATATTTTCGCTTATTCTTGCTTACCAATGCTTGGGTGCTATTGTGGCTGAATCCTTCTTAATGAGCATAGATACAATGCCTCTTGCTCTTCTGGTTTCACAATTTTTTAGCTAAAGAGATCTCTTTTGTCTGTCTTAATATTTGCAGGTCCACGTATGCCTACACTAACATCTATATATGACATACTATTTGCATTATATCTACTTATCAATTTGATTTAATCATGATTGAGGATAACATAGACTGAACAAGTGCACATGATGCTGCTCGTCATTCTTAATTTTATCCAGGTTTAAACAAATTGGAAAGTTTGAATCTGTCATTTACCTTGGTAACTGATAGTGGCTTGAAAAGGCTGTCAGGATTGACGTCTCTTAAATTGCTCAATCTGGATGCCCGTCAGATTACTGATGCTGGACTTGCAAAACTTACTAGTACGTATTTATGTGTTTTTGTTTGGTGGTTTTTGATATGTAAGTATAATAGAAAGAAGGGAGTGAGTTAGTATTAGTTACTAAGTCCTTAGGCCTATAAATAAAGAGCCTGGGTAAGTTTTAAGGAGACATGCGAATGGCTTAAATGAATGGAATGAATTTTCCCTCCTCTCTCTCTTCTCCCTCTGTCTCTCTCGTTCTTCTTCCCAGATTTCTTCTCCTTCCTCTCTCTCCTCTAATTCCTCCACAATACCTTAACAGTTTTAACCCACGTTCTACTTTAAGTCCATATATGTGGTGAGTTAATAATGGTACAGGCTGTGCCGGTTACTTTTAAATGATGAACAATGATGAATGTTAACAGAACTAAAAGACCATGTTGTAAAGAGGAAGAAGCTTTTATTTTCATAGACTACAATACGTATTCCTTGTAGCCAATGCCACCTAGTTGAGTAAGGCTTGTTGTTGTACATTACATATTCCTTTTGTCTTTTCACCTGCATCACCATATTCATCATCACCATTTTTCCAATTAGAGGTTAAAGTTTCACAATAATCTCTGATGTCTGTTTTCGTTTGGCAAGTAATTTTTCAAATGTACTATTTTCAAGTGTAAAAAAACATGGGAAAATTGATAACATCTTTAAACTAAATGAAATGAATATTGCCTTGCTTCATCTGTAGTTCATTTTATCATTTTGGCTCATCTTTTGCAGGTCTGAGTGGATTGATAAAATTGGATCTTTTTGGAGCACGAATTTCAGACTCTGGCACTGCATATTTACGATGTATGAGTATATTAATCTGACTCTCAGTCCATGATCGATTTCTTTCATTAATTATTTATTCTATTTGCATGCTAACAATAGAATTACATTCAAGCACCTGATTGAGTCACAGCTGTTGTTATGAGACGTATTATTAATGTTACAAGGTGCTGACTGACGTAATTTGAAAATCTGGGTCTGCAGTATCTTGTGCATGAAGTTATATTGATAATTTAATTGCTTTTGTATGTTTTCGCGTGGCAGACTTTAAGAACCTACAATCCCTTGAAATATGTGGTGGAGGATTAACTGATGCAGGCGTCCAAAATATTAAAGACATTGTCTCCCTGACACAGTTAAACCTGTCCCAGAATTGCAACTTGACAGATAAAACTTTGGAATTACTCTCTGGTATATTCTTATCCCTCTTGTTACATTGCACCTTGTAACATACATTGCATAAAATTGGGTTTCCTTGTGTGACCAAACTGTCGTACTTCTGCTTTCCCTTTCTTCCATGGTTGAAAGAGGAAGCAGATAAGTCCCGATTCGACTTGCATATTCTTCACCTTAGGCGCACGTGCTCTATTATAATTTAAGGACTTTATTCGTTTCTTAACAGTCATTTCCTGAGGTATAGCCGTTAGAAGATGTGTGCAAGATCTTAACTATGCTTTTATGCTTGACCTTGAGTTTGTGTGATACAGGATTAACTGGACTGAGGTCACTAAATGTGTCCAATTCTCAAATAACCAACGAAGGACTTCGGTATCTGAAGCCTTTGAAGAACTTACGCACCCTAAATCTGGAGTCTTGCAAAGTTACTGCATCTGAAATCAAGAAGCTTCACTTAACTGAGCTTCCCAATTTGATAAGCTTTCGACCAGAATAGACCAGGGACATTGAATTGTCTCTCAACCTGGGGCAGCTATCTGTACATACTGATGACATTGTCTTGAATATTCATAAATGGCCATCAAGTAATAGAAGGTAAGAAGGGGTTGGTTCTCATAAATGTACGCACTTTATGTAATTATGCACGTGAATTTCAATTTTCATATCTTTCTTCCCACCCCTTTTGGATGCCGATGCTCACTCACTGGGCCTTTCAGTGCCTCTTTTCCACTGTATAATAACACACTGATGGAACAAGTAAATGTTCTAAACAGTGCACGGTTGGTACTGCGGTCTATTCAATGCACATGGCTATATAAATAATGTTTCATTTTCACCAAAGTCCAGTGATTGAAAGCATAGATACTTTATCATTTTATTTTGCCAGAGCATAAATATTTTGTCATGTTCATAGTTTTAAATCAAAGGATGGATTTAATTAAACTTCTTCGTTACTAGGTTCAATAGAAATAGTAAGGAACTATCATGATCTTGGATGCAATATTTTTATTTCACATTTTTTATTCGGTGACAACGGATTTGGATTGATCTCTTTTTTTCCAGATTCTCATGGATTGAAAAACGGATGGTACAAATTTCACATTTTGTAAACTTATTATTATAATATTACATAAAAAAGAGGGAGAATGCGGGCATTTATTTTCTAAAATATTAAATTTGAATTATCCGTGATAGAAACTAGAAATAGGATTGTGAGAGAGAAAGGGGAGAAAGGGATCCAAATTCGGTGGACAACAATCAATATATTTAAAATTACACCTAAATTTTGGAACAATTTTATAGAATTACAATGAAGCTCCAAGAAAAAAAATTATTAGTAAGTCTCACTAATAAATAAGAAGTTATCATTTACTATCTTAAAACTTGTAGTTGCAGATTATTTTGTTATACTTGCGATTTTTTACTAATTATGTTTTTTTATTTAGGATTTTATAGCAACTCTTCCGTCCTTTTTCTTTTTGTTCTTTTGTTTTGGGGTAACAAGCATGTGTTTTCATTGGCGTGATGCAAACTTGTTAAAAACAAAGTCTTCCGTATCTGATGCGCATACATATTTTGAACGCTAGAGTTATACTCTGGAACTATTTTCTTTCTATAATTTTTAATTTTTGATTTCTTTCTTCGTCTATTTTTCTTTGATGTTCGAAACACAACTCGCCAATAATAAGAAATTAAATGATCCAGTACAAGTGGATATATCTCGCAAACACTTTCTCTTCAACTGCTTTTGGTACAAAGTTAATGTCACTGCTGATCACTAAAAACTGACACACCAACAGGAGGCAATATGAGGTAAAGCAGAAACCAAAAACTAAAACTGTGTTTGGAAACAAGAGCAACCTTTTGAGAACGTGTTCCCAAACACATACCAAATATAAGTTGCTATAACTCCACTCTTCCCAACGTGTAATGACGCAAGACAGAGAACTCTGTTCTTGGAAATGGAACACCTATGTGCAGCGCAAAGAATAGCTCCTTTCTATGAACATAAAATTGACTCAACGCCTACAAGTAACAAGATATAAACCCTGCACAGAAAAAAATGAACCAATGATGTTTCCATTTAATATGGTGCTGAGTAAAGAATTAAGTTGATCTGGAGAAACATGCATCATTTAAACTCATACTGGAAACAAATGTTGCAGATGACTCCACATGTTCAGGACCCAACGTCCAGAATGAAGAAAATTTAACTGTCTCCTTATGTTTCGTATTTGCAAGAAATGAGCATGTCAGTGAATAAATGAAAAGAAAATCAACATGACTAAAAGAAAATTAACATCAGGCATACTACAAAAAAAGCAGAGTTCCTCACAGTTACCTGCTTCTTCTTTTTTTTTTTGGGGGGGGGGGGGATCAAACGTATAAGAAGCTTTTGCAAGAATGAGCATGTCAATGAATAAAACGTGAAGATTATTGAAGGACATGGACAGTCAAATTTTCAACTTCATTGAGAAGCCTATAAATGTGGGACTCCTAAACAATTACAAGTTCATTGTCTTCTTGAACTCTTTGAATCCTGCAGTTATATTTTATCATCACATTTTGTTTTTAGGATGTTCTCTCATGGTTAATATCTGCTTTGATCCTTTCACAGTACTGTATGTTAAAGAAAAGAGGGCATTGCCAAGGTGTGTGCGGTGTATTTGTGTAC
The DNA here is from genome assembly GCF_004799145.2 of Neltuma alba. Lineage (NCBI taxonomy): Eukaryota > Viridiplantae > Streptophyta > Magnoliopsida > Fabales > Fabaceae > Neltuma > Neltuma alba. The sequence continues at coordinate 107,999 of NW_021636111.1, forward strand.
AAGCCTTCCCTTTCATCATGTTTCTGTTTCACCAAAAATAGACAGCAATAATCATGATATTGATATGAATTTAAGTTACCTTTCTATGAAAAGACAGTAATTCAAGCACGAGGCAGCTACGTGAGTATTGGCTGTGCCGTTTTCCATCAACTTGGAGAACAGAAAGCGAATCATGCAAGCTCCAAGGCATGATAAATTTTTGAAGCTCGCCTTCTGAATAAGGGTTCCAAATGAAATGATGAAACCCGACTCTGCCACCTTCTAGCTTCATACATCTCGTTCCATGCTTGGACTATTTCATCAATGTTGAATCCTAGACCTGTTAATGAGGAAAATTAATATATACAAAAGTGCATATTCATTCTGTTGCAAAGTTTCTAATTAGTATGGACACGTACCCTCAGCAGCAGTGTTATTTGAACAGTGGTTCTTCAACATTACAGCTATATCTGTTGGAGAAGCTCCAGCAAGTTCAAACTTCTCAACTGCAACTTCCAGACATTCATGCCATACTGGTAGCCCTAGTTTGAATTCCATAACTGAACGCTCATACAACATGGTACCCCAAAGGATATTTATTTGAGACCTCAAATTTGCTGCCTGAGCTGCTATTTCTTCTGATGATATATTTTGCAATAGGCAATCCAATCCCATCTTCTGTAAAAGGAATTTGATATCCTTTGATTTAGGATCTTCATTCAAGCAACGTTTTTCTGATTCTTCCCATATCTGCATTCCTTTCTCCATGTTTTCTTCAGCATTGTTGTAAAGCTGAAGAACTTCGGTAGAGGGCCATGTTGCTAAGTCAACAATTGTGCTAATTGCATAATACCAAGAAAGTTTTGCTTGCTCAAACTGCCGTTGCCCTAGCGCCAGGAAGCCTTCATAAAAATCGGGTTTAATTTTAATGGCTGCTTCATATTTTTCTCCTGCTCTTTTATATTCTTCCTGCACCCATTCATATGAATTTTTTATCTCTTCATGCAGGTGCTCTTTAGAAGATTCTTCTGTGAAATTCACCTTTTTTCTTGCCCTGGACATGTGAACATTTCCCCAGTTGAACAATGCTAAAGCTGCCATTTCCTGGAACTTAGCTCCTGCCATGTCAAACAGGCTTTGTGCTTCTTCACTAGTAACTGTCTCCTCCATAGCCTCAGAATAGAGTTTCATTCCAAGTTCATGAAAATCTAAATATCTGTCAGATTCGATTCCAACATGGTTCTTGAACAGTTGGGCAAACTGGATTATCCAATCCTCAATGCAAGATGGCCTAATCATTTCCTTTTCTTTTTCCACACAACTACTCTCAAGTTCATTACTAATAACAGGCTTTTGCTCCTTCTTTTCATTAATTTTCTCAAACAGTGGATCCTGCTTAGGATCAGCATCCACTATGTATAGGCGTATAGAACTCTCTGATCCTGCTGATCTTTCAGCCCATCTTAATTCTTCATCAGAAGTGATTGTGACTAAATCACCTTCTTGATCTCTGTATTTGACAAGAACTGCTCCTAGGCTTGGAAATCGATCGCTGATAACTTCCCTTAGATGCTGGAGGCTGCAATTGACTTGCAATTCTGCAAATCTAATGTCCTCCCCAAAAACAAGTTTCACTGTTTTCTTAGCTGTATCTTCCTTTCCATCATTAAATTTTTCCTCAATAACCTCCTTTATATCAGCCTTCTTCTCGTTACTCTTTTCCTTGGCCACTTTCTTTTTGGATTTGTTCACAGCCTTCTTCTTCTCAATATTGTCCTCTGCCTTCTTCTCTTCCAACTTCTCTCTGGATTTGTTCACAGCCTCCTTCTGCTCAACACTATCTTCCGCCTTCTTGTCTTCCAACTTCTCTTCAGATTTTTTCACAGTCTCCTTCTGCTCAACACAGTCTTCCAACTTCTCTTTGGATTTTTTCACAGCCTTCTTCTGCTCAACACTGTCCTCCGCCTTCTTGTCTTCCAACTTCTCCTCAGCAGGCTTTTCAATACCTACATTATCTGCAGTCACCAACTCAACCTTTTTGCTCTTCTTGCGCTTCTTCTCTTTTACTCCTTCAGGAGGCACACAAGGAAGTTTAGTATGATCAGAAGGCAACTCAATTGCTATATCATCTTCTTTTAATCCCTTCTTTTCAAGTGCATTTTTCACCTTCTCCGAAATTTCCAATGCCATGGTATTGTTTGGCTCCATCTTCAGTACTGTTCTAACATCTTTCACAGCTAAATCCAGTCTATTTAAGGCCTCATAGCACCTTGCCCTCTTCAAAAGGGCTTTACTGTACTTTGGAGTTACTTCAAGGGCTAAATCGCATTCACGAATGGCCCTCGGGTACTCGCTGATTCCCAACTGCATGTAGCATGCAGCCAAATTGCTCCGCAGACAAGACACATCTATATGATTTCTTGGTAGCAATTTAATGGCTTTCCCATATTTTGAGACGGCTCCTTCAAGATCTCCCCTTTGGAACAGCTTGTTCCCTTCACTCTTTAACTCTTGAGACATGGAAATAAATACCTCAGTATCTTTATCATAAGTTTTGGAGCTGCTATCTCCTACTGTGCTTTGACTTCCACTACCATCGCTTGATTTTTCTCCAACTTGTTTCTTTTTGCTACCCATTTGGACCCAAAAATCGAACAGTAAAGAACCTAACCAAGAAAAATTGACGCTGTACTTCTCTTCAGACCACAACACTCACTGTTCAATCAAGTCAATCCCATAAACAAGAAAGAAAGATAGTTTCCAATTGAAGTGCATACACAAGATAATAACAAATCCAAACCCCAACAATACAATAAAAGTCCTTCAGAGACAAAATAATAAGATAGCATATAGCCTAGCAAGAACTTATAAGGAAAATCACCAGCTGGAAATCTTGAAAACGTCTTCTTCGTGAGACCGACTAGGTTGTAATCAGAATGGCTGAAGTTTGAGAGAATCAGAACACAGTCAATGCAAATTAGGATCTTCCTTTTCTTTTCTCAAATCCCAACACAGAAGAACAACACAAACCGAATACTTTCTCTCTTTCTTCTTTATTTACCAGCTCCCAAACTGAATTCGAAGGGAACAGGTATTACTATCCAAACCTGACAACCCGCTAAGATTATATCAGAAGAAATGAAAACCCAGATTTTGATAAGACAGAAGAACTTATCTATGTGATGAAATCTAGGAGAAGCATGAAACTTACCGAGAAAACTCAGAGACAAGACATGGACTGAGCGAGACAAAGTCTGGGGAAGAGAATGTAATGTGAGGCATGGAAGAAAAAGAAAAGCGACCCACGTTGTGTTGGTTCTTTTGTACACTGAAAGATTTTTCCAATCCTTGACGTAAACGCCACAGAAGTAGAAAATCCAGAAAATGTTGGCTGCTTTTTCATTTATCAGAATTTCTTGGAATACAATATCTTTTTTCCTCCTCGTTTTCTTTTTCTTGTTAACAACTGAAAATACCCGCTTTATAGTTTTCTTGTTATTCTCCCCACCGGGATGTTGACGAAAAAAAATCAGTGGGTCCCATCTCTCGGAGAGCAATAGATTTTTGGAACCTTTATGAATTAAGTTTTTTAATTAATAACCTTCATAAATCAGGTGATGTGATCTTATAGCGGATAGACTAATTTTGGCCGTTGGCGTCTCATACAGTTAATCATTGTTTTTGTTTTTTACTTCTCATAAATATTGCACCCTGCAAATCCTTTCTAGAATTGCATCATGTAATTTCAAGGGAAAAAAAGGTACATAATATATTTATAAAATTAAAAAACTGATATAATTTTTTGTTTTTATTATATAATTTAATTTCACTACTGTCATATAATATCTCTCTGAAAAAGAGATAAAATAAAACAAAGTGGGGAGAGAAGAATCTCGGAGAAGTGCAGAACAAGTTGATGGCTAGACAAAGCTGGGGCTCTGTAATTTTAATTATCTGAAAATAAATATTTTTTAATGATAAAAATAAAATGGCGGACGACCTCCGTTGGTATGGCATTCCCACCGAAGCACTAGCTGCGAGAACCACGTGACCGAAGCAAAGCCTAGCCGCTGAACCAGTGTGGGCCCCCCTCAACTGTCTGTCACAACCCACAAATCGCCAACTAATCCCTCATTCTCCTACTTATCCCTAAATTATAGTAGTATTTTGCTTTATTTTTATATTTCTTCATAGCTAAGAAACCGAAGTCAATACACACACACGCGTGTGTCCCCCCCCCCCCAAATTAAAAGTGAAAGCAATTTAATTTTAAAACTCTCATTCTCCTAATAAAACTCTCCTACTTATCCCTCAATTTAGGATATTGATTAACAGTATCTCTTTTTAGTAAGTTGACTAATTTAAATAAAATAAAAAATTAGTTAAGTTAATTATTTTTAATAAATAAGTTTTATTTTTTTAAAAAATACTTTTACTAGTTATGTGTATTAGCAAGGGTTTTTTAACATGTGCAATTATTACAAAAAATAATTTGAGAAAAAAAAAAGATAAATGTGAGAGATAAAGTATATTTGAATTCTTATATTTAGTATCAAATTAAAAGTCAAATTACCTTTTATATTAAGGATCAGAAGCAGTATATATCTTATTTTATTTTTATATTTCTTTATAGGTAAGAAACCACAGTGAATATATGTATTTGTGTGTGCATATATATTCCTCCTCTAAATTAACAAGTGAAAACAATTTAATTTTAAAAAGGTTTTGATGGTGCCTGTATCGATAATTGGATATATGATCTTGTTTTACAACAGTAGCTCGACAATTCATATCTTATTTAAGTTTAACACACTCAAAGCTTCCTATTTTATTTTTTCAGATAAAAATGAAATTTTAATTTAAATGGGATAATTTTCTATATCATTTAGATTATTATCTTTTTAAAAAAATAGGATGATGTTGAGATTTCTGGTTATAATTTTGGGCCAAGATAGATTTAATTTTTTTTTTAGAGTATAGATATTTTTTTATTGGAGACAATACTATTCAAAGTACTATCGAATACTAAATATGAAGCACTTCTTTTAGCGGGGAGATAGATTTAATTTTTCCTCTACCTGCACTCTTATGGGCCTGTTTGTCCGCCCAATGGGCTTTTACAAAAAAGAAGTGAAAGGAAAAAAGGTTATGCAACCTTGTATGATCTGGCAAGCGATGATTGGCAAGCTCGCGTGGAAGGGAAGGGGAGTACGTCCACTGTGGCTTCTCCCTCCATACGACTTATTGATCGCCGTCTCCGATTGATTCTGAGCGGAGTTAGTCATCTTCCTATTTGTCTGCGATTGGGAGCTATTGTTTTCCTTATCGCGAGATTCTCCTATTTCTGACACCATAAACCCTAACAGAGACGAGATGAAGGCGTTCTTCTTCATCTTCTTATCTTTCACCGTTTTTAGTTCCGTGTTCGGTGACCAGATCTTCCCAGCTCATCTCGGTAATCCAACGCCTGTGCCCATCTTTTTTTTCGTCCTTCAATTTGGATTCTTTTCTCTCTTAGTTAATCAACAATTTGGCTGCTCTCTGACTTATCTCCGATTCTCAAATCCTTGCCTCATTCTTTTTCTCGATAATTCAACGTTTTACTTGCATTGTCAACAATTGGGTTCATTGAATGAAATTTAAGAATAAATGAAGATTTAAGAATCTCCTTCCGTTCACGTAGTTAAATTTTTGTGGAAGAAGAGGTTCAAGCTTCTGTTTATGGAAATTAATGCTTTGCTTAGGACCTTCAGCTGCGCCTTATTTCGGTTCAGTTCCGTGCATCTATCTAACCTTATGAATGACACGTTTGTTTTCGCATTCCTGTCAAAGTGATTCTAATCAGCTTCAAAGATCTCTTTTCCTGGTTGCAAGTTATTGGTTTCAGTCTTTTTTCTAATTTATAATTACCAAAATGCAAGTGCCAATTCGGTGTGGAAGTACCAATTGGTCTTGGTATTGCCATCTTGTAAAGGATGGAGGTCCGAGTGGTAATGCAACAAAATGCGATATTATATTACGTGCTGTGGATTTTCCGTCTCCTATTTGAGCTTAGTCACTAATACACTAACTGATTTGTTAGCAGGTGGTGGCACATATGGTCGTAGCTCTCGTGAACCAAAGTACAAGATTGAATTCCATCCAGAAGATTCTCCTTTTCATCCAGTAAGCTTGAATAAATTTGTATTCATTTGCAATTGCCTTTCTATGGGTTATCATCTCTTGTTCACTCTATGGTGCTTTTCCTGTGTGAGAATTGGATGTGCTCTTCTGCTAGATGCTTGTTTACTTTTTCCCCTTGTCCTGATTTTTTCTGTTTTTAATTCTGTTATTCTTGTTTAATTGACGAGGAGAAATCATAACTTAGTGGGCGACGACACCCCCCCCACCCAAAAAAAAAACCTTCTTCTCCAAAATCTTCCCCTTTTTTCCTAAAGTGTTGGTGATGCTTTGTTAACAGGATGATGACCAGGAGTCTATAATCATGCCAGATAAAAGTGGACAGAAATTTATATGCTTCTTGCCTAAGGTGGAAAAGGAAAAAAGCGGAAGGCCGGTTATCCAGCACAATATTAGCAGCATGATTGTTGAATCTGAGAAAAGGCTTAAACTAAAGACACCAGATGAATTGTTAGAAGTGTTAAAGGATCGATGCTTTATCAGAGTTAGTATATATCAAAACTTTTTCTATCAAAAGATATCTATTTTAAATCATTTTCTTGCATTAATAATATGTTTGTGCAGCAAGAGGGTTGGTGGTCATATGAATTTTGCTATCAAAAGAAGTTGCGGCAACTACATGTGGAGGATGATAAGGTAAGCTTTAGTCCTTCATTCTATTTATATAATATAATCAATTCTTTTCCTCCCAGCTAGCAGCGGGAGACAATGAATTTGTGACAGGAATTAGATAAATAAACCAGTTTAAATTAATTCACCCACAGTGGCATGGGAACTTAGTTTTTAAGAGTTATTTTGTAAACTGTTTAGATCGGATCAATACAATGGAATTGTATTTTTTGGCTTAACATTCACTAAACAGATTCAATCTTATTACGTGTTGCAGTGATTCTTGACAGTAGAAGCTTGTTATCCATATCAATCAAGCCTGTTATTATATCAATTTCCCTACAAGACATTAACATCTGTTCACGATGTTCTTTTAGCAATTGTCATTCGTATTGTCATCAGTTTTCTTAAAGATTATTTGACTTGCAGGTCGGACTTATAATAAATGGATGTATTTGTGCCTTTGTTTCAGATGGTCCAGGAATTTGTATTGGGAGAGTATGACGAAGAAGCCACTGCTGCCTTCAACCAAAATCTTTCTGACATTTCTACATTGAAGGATCCTCGTTCCCAAGATGCATCTCAAAGGTACCCTCCAAAAATGAATATAAGTATATAACCAAATAACAAGGCTGGCTGATCATTGAGAATTGTTTCACTCGATGTAGGATGATGGAACAAAAACTCGTGTATATTAATATTTATAATACCCATGCAGGTACCATGCTCACCAATACACAAATGGTACCACATGTGACCTTACAAATAAGCCACGAGAGACAGAGGTAAGAAATTAAAGAAATCTGTTTTTCTTTTCTTTCTTCCACAAGCATACTGATTTCGAATTTTGATAACAGGTCAGGTTCGTATGCTCAGAGCCGAGAGCTATGATTAGTTCTATCACAGAGCTTTCCACTTGCAAGTATGCACTCACTATTCAGTGCCCTACTTTATGCAAGCACCCGTAAGTCCTCTATTTGACTCTTTCCCTCCGTCTTTTATGGGGGAAGCGCCAAGTTACCACTTGTGTTTGTTGAGCTATACGATGTTTTATTTATGCATGCTTTCAATTTGCCCACTCAGATTGTTTCAAGAGGAGAGACCGGTGTCGCACACCATCAACTGTAATGTGCTTCCAAAGGATTACAAGGAAACTAAAGTGGGACAAGAAGACAAAATTACCGAGATTGTTATGGTCACAGATACAGAAATTAATGATTCAGAATAATGATGTAAATAGACACAATTAGTATGGTAGACATGTAATTTGCAAATAGTCGTCTTTCCAATGGATAGACAGCTCCAATGCTTTTTTAATCTTTGCTATAATATCAAGTTTTCATAGAGGTATTTTTAGTCTTTGTTATAATATCAAGTTTTCATAGAGGTATAGTTTGATCTCGAAGAGGCTCTTGAAGGTTTCTGGAAATTTTTCCCCTTTTTAGAATAAGTGATTTTGGAAATTTAACTGTCGACTTTATGGCTGGAATGTTGATGAAATGTCTTGGTTAGTTAGCATTTGCTGTTTTCTGGATTCAAGTTTGAATATATGAAATCGATTGAGGAGGGAAAGTGACGAAATCATTATTTTTGCAATACACATAATCTGAAGACATACACTGACCCACAAAAAAAAAAAAAAAGCCATCATTTTGACTTCTGAAATATATTTTTCTGAACTAAATTGTGATCTATACCATAATATCTTACTTGTAATCATATTTGAAATTAAAGCCATTGTCAAACTACACTGCTCCTCGGAGAAGGTGGCAAGGGGGAGTATAGTTAAAGTTATATTATCACCGAAAATTTAAGTTCCATGCATCCCCAAATATTCATTTTTTTTCAGATGAAGCATCCCCATAAAGCAAGTTAATTGGAACCACATAAAGATGACATTGTCCCTACAAGAAAGAGAGAGACGCATATTTAACCCATCTTATATCTACAAGAATTATTCTTCATAGCCATCTTCTTACTGAGAAGGCAACTTTTGCCCACTGCTGCTGCCTGCTGACTCCAACAGAGACAGATATTCTGTTATGGCTTCCCCTTCTATATTAACTTCGATATCATAGTCAGCCAACGCGTCAGCTTTTGCTATATCTGCAGAAAGCTCATCTTCCATTTCCACATCCCGCTCCTCTGCTTTGCTGAAATCTTCTGATAGACCTTCAACATCCTCGGATAGGCCTGGAACGTTAGAATCCATGTTATCTGACGAGGGAGCAGAACTTGCAGTGTTCGCAGTTGAACTTGCTTCGATTTGCATGTTTTCCTCGGGTTGCGCAGTCAGTGTTTGCATTATTTGATCCAAAGTGCCACCAGCCTCGACGGCAGATACCACTGCCAACAAGAAAGCAATATCAGAACCTGCTACAACATTTATATATCATGCCCATTCTCAGGAGCTCAAGACCTTTAGTACCTCTTGATCTTTCAAACCCCATGCGGACAAAATTTTCAATTTGAGACTCTTTTGCTTGCTTCAGCCGTTTTGTTTTCCTTGTCTCGATGTGAACCTTCATATTGATGAGAGTAATTAGCTGAACTGTTTGAAGTTATAACATGCAGAGACATATAGATACTGACCTGTATGGCAGAATTAGTTTCTGGATTTGTCAAATCATTCAATGCCTTGTCAAAATCATTTTCATTTCTTCGAAGGGCTTCAGCAGCAAGTTCCTTCTCAAATCTTCCACAACCAGAAGCATAGAGCTAGATTAGTTCAATAAGGAAATTCTGTGGAATAGCATTCTTATTGATAGAACATGTCAGCAATAATTAGCCAAAAAAACATAATGCGACGCTTTTGTCACAAGAAAAACATGCTAATAAGTAAACTACACTTGGTTGCTTTATATTTGCCTAACTTAAATTCAAATCCCCTACGGTTTTAGAGATTACGTGCATCCTCTGACTTGGATTTTTCACGTCAAGTATATGGGTCATTTTGTCCGGACTAACTTACGAGGGACAAATTGTTGATGAAGGTTTCGGATAGAAGATATTAGTGTAATTTTGAAACAAGACTAAGAGATGAGTTTAGGTTTAGCACCTCTCTAGACGTCAAACTAATTTACTCTAAATTTACAATGAAAAAGCTGTAAGTTGTGCAAGTTAAGGTATTGGTTTTATTCAAATCTCTGCTATATTCCTTCTATGAAGATCAAGCCTTCAACGACATGGTCATAAAGGCCTTAAAGTCATGTCAATAATCATTTCGTCCTTAAAGATGTGATGAGCATAAGCCCAAGGGGAAAGCCCAATCCCAAAACACTAGCCTATTGGAAGGGAGAATCCCTTGAACTTATAAACCCCACAAGATTTGTGAGATTTCTCAATGTGAAACTCATAACAGTGTACTCCTCTTGAGAGCTGACGTCCCCGGCAGCTCCACTTTACAACACTTCACGCGGTCTTCTTACCGGTCAGAACCCTCTGCAGGTAACCCTTTCTCAGTTGGCTGACTCTCAACGAAAGCACCAATATGATGAGCATAAGCCTAAGGAGAAAGCCCAATCCCAAAAGACTAATCTATTAGGAGGGAGAACCTCTTAAACTTATAAACCCCACAACATTTGTAAGATTTCCCAACATGGGACTCATAAGAAAAGCTTAGTTGTTAAGTGAAGACTTATAGGATCGGTTTTTTTAATGTCTTTAAAACGATCAAAGCAAGATTAACTTAGTACTCACCCCAGAGAGACCAAATCCTTCAACTTCTGCAGATCCACAGCTTTCTTTAAGGGTGTCAACCCATAACGCTTCTGTTCCCTGCATTTTTATTTTCTCAGAGGTGCCACAAGGGGGAATGATAATAAGCAATGATACATCATAGAGAATAAACGTCGTCGGTCAGTAACCATCATCTCACTCACCTGATTTCATTCCTTCTCCTTATGTCTTCTTCCCGTTTTTGCCATTTCTTTGCCTTCTCCTCCTCAAGAAAATCAATGGCACCTCCCACATCTTGATTGTTCATCCTTAGTGCTCTCTTTATGTCACGCTCTTTGAATCCCATGTTCATAAGAAATGACAAGGCTTCATCTGGCACTTGCAGCTGAAAAATGCATCAGTTTATTTCCAGGATGAGAGAGAAAAGAAATGTATTATTAAAAGATGAGTTAGATATAATATTATTCCGTGAAAGATTTCAATGACATCTACTCCCTGAAAGCTTACTGATATCAATTTAATCCCCGAGATTGTAACAACATCAATTTACTCACAACTCAAGACTAAAATTGATATTTTTAGAAAATATTAGGACAAAATGATGTCAATAAACTTTAAGGATTATATTGATGAGGACGGTCTCTTTCAAGGACCAAATATGATAGCTTGTTCTAAAGAGATTTAGCTAGATAAGGGGAAAAACTTGGACATCTTAAAATCCAAAAATCTGAAGGCAGACTATAACCAATTATAATGTTAATTAGACAAGGACACAGGAAAAAGAAAAATGGTTTTGTAAGATGTGATATCACTGTTTTTGACTCATAATTTCTCAAAATATGATATGATAGCTCAGCTTACCTGGGTGAATTTTGCTTTTGCAGAAGTCAATGCATCTCTTGCTTTATCCAGCTTACCACTATGATAAGCCACCACCCCTTCAAGTAGCTCTAGTCGCAAATGCCTATTACATGGTGCACGAAATTAATCTACGCCATGCTGTAGCACAAGAATATTTTGAACATTTCTAAGAAGCAAGAAACTAAACAGTACACACAAACTACTTACAATGCAAGTTCAGGATAGCGACCTCCCTGTAGAAGTCTAAGGCGCTGGGAATTCTTTCCATGAGCACGCTCAATTCCAGTCCTAGCCATTTCAAGACGCTTTCCAGCCTCTGATAGCCATCTGATGTCTCGGATCATAAAGTAGCACCAGACCATGTCTATTTGCAGTATTGGAACATTGTCAACAAGCTGAACAGACAGAGAGGCAAAAATATTTCAGATCCAGAGAACAAAATATTGTAGGAAATTGTTCTTGAAGAAAAGCCAACCAAGAGGAAAGCTCAAATGAATTTAATAACCTTGGAAGAGCAAAGTAAAAGCAGTAACAAAGAAGCGAGACCTGAGAAACATGTTATCAGACCTTATTGCAAAAACTTTTGCATTGCAGCATAACAAACTTCCTTTTGAAAAAAAAGGGGCAGTTTCAGATAAGCACATTTTCTTATTTAATTCCGAGTATAGTAAATTAATTCCTACATAGTCAACATCTTTCACTGCAAGAAGCATGTTTACAACAAACACTTCAGCAAGGAAAAGCTCAATATTGACTTCCATCAAATATAACCCTATCATGCCATGACTTGGCACATAAAAAGGATAAAAATTGCGCTGCTCACCTCAATGACCTTTGGATCACAAAGAGAGAATGCCTCCTGCCAAAGAAGTCAAGTGTTCTTTGGATTATTAAATGATAAACAGAAAAGGAATTAACACGCATCAGTTAATTTCATCAGGAACTGACCTCGCCCATAGAGAGCACTTCTAAAGCATCATTGTAGTTTTTCTGTCTGATTAGACGTTTTCCGTTTGCATGAAGCATCAGTCCCATCATTACTGCCCTGCCAAATGACGGCTTGACCCTTATTTTGATAATTAAATGTAAAACAGAATCTGAAGTCCTCAAACAACTAGTTTCATCTAAATGAATTTCCTCAAATGTCACAGGTCCATATTGCATACCTCTGATCCGTCTCAGAACCCAACTGCACTTTTTGCCCGCTTTGATCTTCAACTTCTATGTTGAAGTCTTCCATAGGTAATGAGCCATCAGCATGCCTTTTGGCGAGTGCTGTGGCAGCTGTCCTGTTTAAAACATATGCAAGTCAGCCACAGATATTAAAGATGAGAATGAGCTAATGGATAAAATTAAAGGAGAAAATTTTGCTAATCAAAAGCCAAAACCATTAGCCTATGCCACCGTAACCTTTACATTGAAGTCCTGGACCACTCCTAACAGAACACATTTGATACAAATTTAAATGAAATTCCAGAACAAACAGTGAAACTTCACAAACCCAACCAACAGAAAACAATTCTTTATATAATTTCTAGGCAGCACTGGGCAGTGTCTCAATTAATACATTCCTTTGAAGACACGATCGCAGTCAAATTGGCGATAATTGCACAGTTAAACAAAATGAGAAACATTAAAACCACTTGATCAATGAAATCTTCGGAGCACACTAGTTTTCGACAAGCTAGAAGTCAGCAAAAGGATAGGGAAGTCAACGAAATCCAAGTGCACATAGTTGGAGCCTTTGTTCCACAAATTGAGCGAATAAAAAATGTGTTCCATCAAAAGTGAAAGCGAAGGAATGAAATCAAAATTAGTCATGTACTTGACTCGGGAAAGTCTGCGAGTCCGCTCCTCCTCGGCCATCAAAGCCCTGCCTTCTTCAGCACTGATACGACTCGCAAGAATTTTGGCGTTATTTTTGATACCCAGTTTGCTCAATTTCTCTTGCCCATCACTGTCTTTCAAAATTTTTCCAGCACATATCAAATTGATGGAGTCTACGCCGCAGTTGGATCGCTTGGCGATTTCTTCCCTCAACATGGGTAGCGTCCAAGTCTCGAGTTCAACCTCTAACACTCCTGCCCATGTGCCGGCAATCTTCAACTTCGCCATCACAAAGCACACAGAATTTTGATAGAGGAACTACGCAGAGTGTAAATTGGACTAAGGCAACTGTGAAGAACCGATGATTCCGATTATTCCCCGATGTCTCGATCCTTATATAGGCTGCGAAAAGGATCCAGGGGAAAAATATCAACATGACAATTTTGTGGAGGCTTTTCTTGCTAACGAAGCATGAAGCAACTTTAATTAATAACCCTCTACTTCTTAACCCATAGTATCTAATTGTTAAGTTAATTTTGATCTTAAATATAAAATTTATTTCTCATATTTATCAATTATTTCTAAATTATCTCTATAGATACTCCCTCAACTATAATCAAATATAAAAAGAAGAGAGGATATTAAGAAAGACGATTATGGTGTTTTAGAAAAAACATGTCATATTTCTTATAATTAACTAAACCTAATTTCCTCAATCTAATCAAATTAGTTAAATATACTTTATATTAAGGATCAGAAGAGTATAATTGAAAGAATTGTTGGCAACAAAAATGGGGAGAATCATAAGGAACCCCCAATAAAAATAAATAAATACTAATAAATTTCGATGATTGAACAATTGTCTTTTACTTTTTGTTAACTTCTCTGCTGTGTTATTATTGAGATATTTTATTAATGATATTCCTTAATTGAAACTTCATTATAATTCTCCCACAAAAATATTATTTCGATTTTATATATGGTTAATATAATTTTTGGTTCCTCAAGTTTACATTCATTTTGGTTTCAGTTCTTCAAGTTATAAATTATAAGTTTGATCTTTCAAGAGGAAAAATAGTATATATTTTTATTAAATTATGAAAACTAATATTTTAGATTAAAAAAAACTTAACTAAAACTTATGATTTGAAATTTAAAATACTAAAATCAAAGTGAAAACAAACTTACAGAGCGAAAAATAGTATTAACCCTATAAGAAAATCGTTCGCACACATGATTGTTTTTAAACTTAAATATTTTTTTAAAAAAAGTTAAACTATTTTTTATTTTTTATTAAATATATGCCTTCTCTTTTATATATGAAATCAGAGGGAATATCTTTAAAAAAAATTTATTTAGTACAAATTCATTTTCAAATCCATGATTATCTTGGCCATAGACAAATATTTGGATAATTCAATATCTGGGACTCATAAGGCTAGCCCCTTTTTTTTTTTTAACATAATTGAATTTGAAAAATGAGGGGAGAAATGGGGAAAAAATAATATTCACTCCCAAATATAAAAATCCTCAAAAAAATAGGCCAGGCTCGAGGTAGCCTATAAGTGTTTTTACAAAATTTATTTTAATTGATTTTGTTAAATTTTTTATTCTGATGGCCCAATGCTAACTCATTGCCCATCTAAGTTCCCCCCCCCCCCAAAAAAAAAAAAAAAAACAAAACTACACTCCTACGCCACTTCACCTCTCGTTCCATTTCCTCTTCGTCTTTTATCACTCAAACTCTTCATCACACACAATACATTTTATGACATATATGTGCCGGATTGTATTTTTAGTTTTACTTTGCATGTAAACTTTGAACTTTGTATATGAAAATTTAACTATCAAATTTAGACTTTATATTTACAAGAAGATTAAAGAATACATTGAGTATTCGTATAAAATGTTAAACACGTAAGCTTCTTTAAATTTCACCTTCCATATTTTCAACTTCCAATAAAAATAGAAGAAAAACGTTTAAAAGGTTTACTGTATTTCACCTATAATGTGGCAATATAATAATTTTTTTTTAAGAAAAAAGGGATTGTAAAGAATGAAAGAAGGATGATAAAATACAGTCAGGTGAACAAGTTCAAAGAATAAATTTTAAACTAAAAAAGTGAATACTGACGATTTAATATTATAAGTGAGATTAAATCCGAATTTTTATTTATGACAAGCTTTGGTACCACTAAGATTATTGACAAAAACCGAGTAGTTGAGATCACCCGAATATCAAGCAAGAGTTAGGATTATTGCCACTAAGCTTTTGTAAGTGGGTATGCCTTGATCTCATTTTCAGAGACGCCATAGCCACTTAGCTTGCCCTTTTCACTTTTTTTTTTTTTAATAACGAGACTTTTAATATGTGGGCCGAATTTTCCTTCAGATCAGACTTACCCAGACTTAGCTCCTCAGTGCCCAGATAATGCCCCAAAGTCCAAAACTAAGCTTCAAGAGTCTCCCACGACATAGTCAAATGCTCTTGACTCTACCCAAGTAAATTTTTTCAATATTATAGCTACCATAAAAAATATTAGTTTCTTATGGCATAATGAATTAAGATTTGAATTATAAGAGGTATTTATATTTAGTACTCGATACTAAAAGAAAAGTCTTTGAAAAAAAAAGATAAGATGCGAATTTGCTGAAAAAAATTTCAGTCAGGAGTGGGCACTTGAAAGTTTCTTAAGTACAAATTTATTTCAAAAATTTAAATTCATAACAAGTTTATTACCTATCATTAAAAGTATTAATGACCAACGTTAGTTTTTTAATAATAAGAATAATATTATTATGATTTTAAATTTTTGAGTAAATTTTTACAAGGAAAAAAAATTTTCTGGGTGCTCAAAGCACATGAGGGAAAATTTTTGGACAAATTTAATGCCCCCTGCTTCATTGGAATGAAATCTCATGCTCGAGTTATTTTATTATTATGACTCTGAATGTGTTAGGTTGCTGCTCAAAATGATATTTTGGATCTTTATCGTTACATTTGAATAATATGTAGATTGTATTCAGCTTAATTTTAATTTACCAAAATAATCATTTTAGGCCCAATGGTTTGACAGGAATCACTCGAGGTGGGAAAAAAAAAAAAACAAACAAAAGAAAAGAAAACAACAAATTTGGAGGCGTCATAAAAGGCTCACCGACAGGGTGCCTCTAAAACCTGCACACACACACACACACACACACACACGTATATGTATATAGCCACCAAAGTGATTTAATTCCCATCTATTCTATAATATAAAAATTTCAATAAGTTTATCACCCATCAATAATATGATTTTATATTTTAATTAAATTTTATTATTATTTTTACTCCTTATCCCCTCCCCTCTAACGTAGTTAAATATACTTGAGAGATGCGATAATATTTCGTAAATCTAAGGGAATCTAAATCTGTCTGTTTTAAATTTTAATTTCATGCATGAGGATTGCGTGGCGATAAATAATTTTTTAAGAAATTAACAATTAATTCGACATCAAACTTTCTTGAGTTCAAATAAAAGTATGAAACTAACTTAGCACCCGTGGCATGATTTATTTTTCCACATACAAGTTTCAAATTTTCGACCTGTTTTATGGAAACTGAGTGAGCAACTTTCATTCAATCTAACTACCATTAATTAATTACAAATTTATTACAAAATTACAAAGTCACATAAAGTAGCAGCAAACAATGAATTTAACATTAAAGTATTCCGGGCGATGAAAATTAAAAGAGTAAAATACATTGACCACCTCTCTATTTTACTTAAATTACAGAAACCTCCTTTCTATTTTAAAAACGTATATAAACTTCCTTTCAAATTAAAATATATGTTATACAAACCTCTCTTATATTTTTAAGATTCAATTTCCATCCATCCATTCAATCGTTAATTAACCATTAAATTTGACTTTTAAATTTTTATTTTGATCAAAATATCCTTCTTTAACATAAATGTTATTTAAACATTTACATCTATAAAAAAAATTTTTTGATACAACAAAAATAACTATAATACATGTATTTTCAAAATTTTTAATGTTATAAAATTTTAATTTCAATTATATTATACAATTATATAATTTTAGTTCCTCATGAAATATTGAAACTTAAGATTTTTTTTAAAAATGACTAGAAAATAGTTTGAATGCTTATTTTCTTATCACATAATATAAATTATGCGAGTTTGGAAACTTATATAAATCATTTAAATTTATGTTTGCAGTAACTAAATTACTTAATTTTTTGGCCCACTATGATGAAAACATTAAACAAACAATAATTTTCAAAAATAAAAAAATAAAATTAAGGTAAATGAGAAAATCTTAAATTCTGCGATTAACCAAAATTTTAGGACTTACTACTATGGAGGGTAATTTTGCAAATAGAAAGTATTTTTAATATAAATTTGAATAAAAAAATATCTTTTTGAAATATTCTTAACAGAATTAATAGTTTGGATTTAAGTGTATGTTTTCAAAATAAAAAAAAAAGTCTGTATAATTAAGACAAAATATAAAAGAAGTTAGAGTATTTTACTCAAATAATTAATATATACGGATAGTTGAAGAAGATGGGGCATAAAATTTTTAGTTGAAGCAGAAATTAAGGCCGACTATGGCTAGAGGTTGAGCTGTATAATGGTACCACAACAACTACTAATAAATCGCATGTTTCAGATATTTTTATTCAGTAATATTTTTACCAACCTTATTCAATTTTTGTTATCTAAAAAGCAATATCTATTATTTTTTTAATCCTTAATATAAGAGTTAATTTAATTTTTAATTTAGTCTTAAATATAAGATCTTAATTTATTTTATTTCTCATTTTTTTTTATTTTTTTAAGATAGTCTTTATAGTAATTACACATGTTAAATTTTTCATCAAATGGTAGTTTTAACTAATACACATGATTAGTAAGGATATTTTAAAAAATACAATATCTATTTATTACAAATAACTAATTTAACTGATTTTCTTAATCTATTCAAATTAATCAACTAACTCTTATATTAAAAACGGAAGGTAGTATTATGATAATTATCTTTCAATCACAACTTTCTCATTGCAGTAACTGGAAAATCTCTTTATTAGCTTGTAGTTAAAATGAATATGATATGATGTCACGTACTTAATTAGCCACATTTTCACTTATTTTCCTGTAAATAAACCAAAATAATGAACTGAAAAATAGCTCATCAACATTTATTGTGGTTGGATGAAATTATAAATATAGCGGGAATCACCTTCCAAATTTCATTATACGTTTCAGAGCTCAATTAAAGTCTCCGGCCACCCTTCCTGTCCAACTCATTATATTTCCTTTGAGTCATTTATTTAATCTGCAATAATCCATAACAATGTAATTAGTGAAACAAGAGAAATTAAAGCTGACAACCTGAGAAAAGGGCAAGGCCCAGAAAAAGAGAGAGAGGAGAGAGAACTTGAGAAAAGGGTGTGAGACTGGTAACTATATGACTTAGTGGAGAACAAGGATAGACATGAAAAGGGGTCATATTTTTGGATTTTATGATATATAAAACGGGAAGTAGGTTTCCAAATTGATTTGGCTCTAACCACTTTTTCCCCTTTTTCTTTCTTTTAACCCCACTTCTTAATTTTACCTTTTCCTTAGCTTCACCCTCTCTCTCTCAATCTCATACCTTCCACCATATG
Source organism: Neltuma alba (assembly GCF_004799145.2). Taxonomy (NCBI): domain Eukaryota; kingdom Viridiplantae; phylum Streptophyta; class Magnoliopsida; order Fabales; family Fabaceae; genus Neltuma; species Neltuma alba. The sequence goes on from NW_021636111.1 coordinate 126,816, forward strand.
TTATCCCCTTATATAGCCGTCCTACTCACCGGTCTTGTTCTCAGAATAACTTCCACTTCATATCTTAGCTTCTTCTCCTTCAACATTTCTCTCCATTCAACAAAATGGCTAACTTACCGTAAGGCCTATAACATTTTTTACTTTCTCTTCACGTGTCACGTCTCCTTTATAAATATCGCCTAGTATTCTCCGCATTTCAATTTCTCCTTCATCTATGGACTGGTTTTCCTGGCTCTCTCGAACCAATCTTCATCCTTCCCTCACTTACGACTATGGCGTGACATTCGCCCGCAACGAGCTTGAGCCCGGAGATGCCGTCTTCTTCGACCACGAGTTCCTCCAGAGCATGGGAATCTCCGTCGCCAAGCACAGGCTGGAGATCCTCAAGCTTGCCAAGAAGGACAATGGAGCCAACAAGAAGCTCTCTCAGGTGGTCAAGAAGTGTTGGAGGAAATGTGTGAAGAAGCTCGTTGTGTCTCGTGATGAGGCCGGGAAGGAGATTCCTTGTGAGACCAATTGGCTGGTCCAAAGGAGAGGGTCGCTGAAGGAGGAAAAGCCCAAACCCATGGGTACACCCTACAGAACCAGAAGCCTGGAATTTTCTGGGCCTCTTGATGGACGAGTGCATGAGAAGGTAATTACCAATAACAAGGTGTTGAAGTTATCTGGCCCTCTTGATGGGAGGATGATTCACCCCAGTCGAAGCCCGATGGTGCCCAGGCCCGTGGATCATGGGAGGTTGATGGGCTCAGCAATGAGCCCAAGGTTATCAGGGCTTCCATTGCCAGGCAGTAGGAGTCCGAGGCCTAATTGGGCTGCGGATGTAGTGACTGATAGCCCAATGGGCTTCAGTCCATGTTATCAAAAGAAAAATGCAAAATCTGAGCAGGATTATGATGATGATGAAAACACACCAGTGGCTCACAATGTTTCAAGATCTGAAACCAACTTGAATTTTTTTCCTGTGTTGTGGTTTCGGCACTAATCTTCCTGGTTTGCTCTTTAATGGCGAGTGCTAGCCATTAGCTATGTAGTTTATTAATATATGTAGAAGGTGATCAAGTGTGTCTCAGAGTTTTTTGCTTTCTTAATCTCCCTGCAGAATTTTTGCTTATCTTCTTAATCTCTCTGGGTTCTACGGCCAATTCATGTATATATGTATGCCGAAAGTCTGAAACATCTTTTCGGTTTTTACTCGGCTTAGCTTGCGACATAATCCAAGGTTCATGAGACGAGTGATTCAATATATCATGTTCTTTCTACTTTCAGCCAAATGCGTCACTCACTCTCATATGTCATGCAAATTAAATAAGGATTGCGTTGTATACAGGAAAACTTAATATCTTGAAACTTCAATTTAATTCTGTTATAAGTCAATCCTTAAACTCTAACCTAATACTTTTGACCCCAAAAAAAAAGAAAGAAAACTCTAACCTAATACAACTCAATCTATCATAAAATATATAATTTTATTTTTTTAAAATATAAAGACTAATTTTTTAAATGGTTAAACTATAGTTAAATGTAAAACTTAGTTAAAATGAAATTATAATTATAAGGACTGTCTGGACTGAGTTGCGTATAAATTGAGATATAAGCAAATAAAAATACTACGTAAGGAAAAAACAATAGTTTTTTTTTCCTTGTATAAGTACCAATGGATTACTAGCCGTCGTACACGAGATCGAATGAGGGGAATAAAAGATGGGACGTAGCTGCATGATAGTGTTGAGATCTCTCATAATGACTGAGCTCAAGTCAGCAGACAGCGATAGAGAACTGAGAACTGCTAATACAATTTTCAGCGGAACATTCATACCCAAATAAGCATTATTCTCACATTAAAATACCAAATTATGAACCTGCATTACACCGAAAGGCATAGGTTACTCAGATACCACTCAAATTTGTGATCGCCTAAAGTTGATGCTCAGCTATATATGCATGTTATAGTAATACAAATATCAGACCCATATAAATATCACAGGCCTTCAAGTATTACTAGTCTCAAAGATTAGGATCATTTTTAATGGCTTGAAGAGGGATTGGGGAAGCCTAAAAGAACCACCAGCATAAAGCATCTGATAAACAGGCTTCACCCTCGAAGTCAAAATAATGCTCAAGAAGGTGCACCACAGCAGAAACACAGCCAAAACCAAAAAAAGTCAGCTTAAAGCAGGAGGGACCAACGCAGGCCTTAGTTATAGTGTCGTGCACCAGGTGGCTCAGACCATGCTGCTGGCTGCTTCAGAATCGTAGACATGGCGTGGCTTGAAGAGGATTGGGGAAGCCTAAAAGAACCACCAGCATAAAGCATCTGATAAACAGGCTTCACCCTCAAAGTCAAAATAATGCTCAAGAAGGTGCCCACAGCAGACACACCAGCCAAAAAAAAAAGTCAGCTTAAAGCAGGAGGGACCAACGCAGGCCTTAGTTATAGTGTCGTGCACCAGGTGGCTCAGACCATGCTGCTTGGCTGCTTCAGAATCGTAGACATGGCCGGCTAAGAGGGCAGAGAAAAGGAAGGCGCCAAGAGGGTTCCCCAAGCACAAGAAGTTGTAGAGAACGCCAAAGTTTTTCAGGCCAAATAACTCAGAAACAGTAGGAATCATTACAGAAAATTGCACGCCATAGCAGATTCCGAGAAATGCTATTGCAGGATAAAGAGTTCCATTCACAGCATATGCAAACAGCATGTACGAGATGATCATTATTATCTGTGTGCATGTCATCCACACTGTTCGTGGGATTGTTTTTGTTCTGCACATAATATCAAAAGATCAGTATCTAAATCTGGCGGAACGTTGAAATGCATAAAACTTAATTCTGGTAGTTTCCACAGCAGACTAAACAGTGGGTGAGTTGTGTGCCTTTACAGCAAGTTTTTTAGCCCGTCGTTAGACTATTATATCAAGGTCAAGCTCAATATGAAATCTTCACTGTTTCGTAGATTTTATCCATGTGATTATTTTAAGTATATTCCTCATTGCAGTTCTGACTGTAATTTCTCAAGTGTGCCCATATATAATATGTAACTGACCTGACAAAATGTTCAGAAACAACTCCTCCACCAAGCCGACCCACGAAATTGCAGAAGCCAAAAGTGGACAACAAGATTGTGGTATTTTCCACACCTTGTGCGATACCAATCTGTGCTAGATTATTTACTACCGTAACCCCAGTTCCTACACCAACAAAGAAAACCAGAAACAGAAGCCAAAAATCAGCTTTAATCACTGCCTCCCGAAATGTAAAATCTTCGCCTCTTTTAGGCCTCCTCCTCTTCTTATTCACTGCCCCTTCACCCACAGCAAGAAGCATAGCCACCTCAGATGAATCATCGTCATAAAAACTCCCAAGTGTTCCTGACGATGAAGATACCGGAAACAACAAAGGTTCTGACTTATCATCACGCTCTGAAGATCGTTCTTGTACATCAGGTTTGATGGATTTTCTGGGAAATAATGTCATCTTTATGGGGACAGCAAGAGGAGCCATTAGGAGGAGGATCATCACAAAGACTGAAGCATAGGATGCCACACCACTGAAGGATACAACATCTCCAATTACTGTGGTCGCGAGAAGGTATAAACCTAGGACAACACTAGAGGCTTGGATGAAGACGAAATGGCCATTTTCTGAGGGGTCATCGCCAGAAGCAGGAGTGCAAGGCCTGACGAGAAACATCAAGGCAAAACATGTAATAGGAATGCCAAGGGCAAGGAACAAGAGGAACTTGGAAGAAGAACTGTGAAGGACTAAGCTGTAGACTTCAGTGAAAACTGTAGCACTTAAGCCTAGATAGCCTTTGAGGATTCCGGCGACTGTGCCTCTGCTTGCAGGGAAGTTTCTCATGTTGGTGACAAGAACCGGGGTGCTTAACCATGTACTACCGTTGGTGGCCACAACTGAAGCAATCCATAACTGCGTTTTAAATATCAATGGAAGAAGATAAGAAATTAGAACTATGTATGAGCTAGCTAAATCCATTTTGAAATTGGACAAAACCTGATGCCGTTTTCGTAGATATTTATGATTAGTTTATGGAACAGAAATATAACATGAGCATATTACTTATGTTTTTTAGCTTAGCATCACATTATTTCTTTCCTAAAAAGAGTTAACCCCCACATTTTATGCCATTATCGAAGAGCCCAATATCAACACTTACTAGAAACTTATGCAGTGCATAATTTTGCATTATAAACATAACTTTGCTGCCAAAGGTGGTTTTGCATTGCAAACGCGATTTAGGACCACGCCAACACAGAAATAAATAAAGCACACACTTTCAAGTGAAAGGCCATGAAAGCCATTGTCATAGTCCATCACAAAACAACCTTTATGATCCCGAAGTGAAAGCTAAGGCATTAAATTTCGTGTACAAACTAGTAAGAATAAGAGAGACAAGAATTAACTCCTCCAGTGATCATAAGAAACTCTAGAATTATATCGGTGATAATTTCAAAAGTTTTAGTTATATAATGAAGTAAGAGTGACAAATTGCTTTTACGGTCATCAATGACAATATGAAAACATCAAAATTGGGCTTAAACCAATACATGGAAGGCTAAGGTGGAATTATGCACTCAAAGAAGCGTAGATAAGTAATTTGATCCAACAGAAAAGGCTAATGCATTTAGTTTATGCCTAATTTTAGAGACTAAGCAATAAGAGAGTGTATCTTTCAAAGACGGGTTTTAGATTCTTTCTTTTAAGAAAAAAAGTCTCAAAGGTAAATAGGCAGAGAAAATCCAAATCAAGCAGCCAAAGATGCAAAGCTTAAAAATTGAAGACAACCAAAGCCAGATGGTGCGAATGAAAGGTCGAAGACGTTTGAATCAACTCGCCGCAGTAAGAATTAACAAGAAGAAGAAGAAGTAGAAAGAGAAGAGAATGGTGGACATACCAACCAGTAAGGAAGAGAGGGAAGAGTGCGACTAACAGAGAGCCAGAGAACGCCATAGCCAAGAAAAGAGAGAAGAGCACCGACAGAGAGAATAAGCCAAGGAGGAAGCTTGTTGGAGGCGAGACCAGGAAGAACACCAACGTTCTCACCAATGTCGTTGGCGACGCCGAGGAAGGCAATCTGGCGCTGGTTAAAACCCAGAACCGATCTGAGAGAATGAGAGTACAGAGGGAAGCCGTAGGAATTTCCAGAAGATATTTGAAACCACACAGCAGCTCCAAGGCCCACCCATGGCGGCCGAGTCCCTACTTTCAGATCAGCCACTTCACTCACGGCCTCGCTTTCCTTCCCCGATCGAGTCATGCTTTTCAGGCGAAGAGTTCAATGAAGATATATATATATATATATATATATCCTGGACACCTTTCCTCTTTTCGTAAAGAACTTAGGCAGTGGGGACTAGGGAAGCTAGTCTTAAGAAGAGGAAGATCGGAGAAGACGAGGGAGGGAGGGAAAGCTGAGCTTTTTAATTGGAGCCAGAGACTGATATGCGACTTTAGTCCATTACAGTCATACTCAGCAATTGATCGCTAATAACCAGGGACTTGGTAATGAAATGACAAGTTTAATCAAATTCAGAAACATACATATGTAGAGTCTTGATCCGATACGGATCCCTTCAATTAAATATTACAAATTAATTAGATATTGATCAACTAGATCATAATCCAAATGATTAATATAATAATCTTTTGTGTGCCGTCCACTTTATATTTCATCAAATTTCCCTTTCCATTCTCTCTCTACCCCCGGGCTTTTCTGCCCGTACCGTATTTAATGGCTATTGTTGCCTTCTTTTCTTTTTAGCCCACAAAAGGGGAAGGAAAATCAGAGGTGCATGCATCATGCACAGAGGATAAAAAATAAAAAATAAATTTAATTACGATTTACAGATGATTGTCTGGTCTCTTGTCATAATATGCATGTTCATTTTATTTTTATTTTAGATTTTAAATATATTAAAATTACAAGCTATTAAACATAAAAAATTAAAAAAACTACATTTTATTTTTAATATAAGAATTAGTTAAACTTTGTTGACAGAGCACGATGGCGTCGTGTGATTCATGTAGCCGACCCCACCTAGTGGGATAAGGCTTGTTGTTTTATAAAAATTAGTTAAACTATTAAAAATTAGAGTTGATCTTAAATATAAAATTTTAATCTATTTTTTTTATGAAGAAAATTTCAGTCCACTTTATTTTTTAAATTTATAATTTTTCTCAACATATTTGTATCAATTATAAGGGATTCTTACTAAAAAATAATACTGATATATATGATTAAATAAAACAATTTATAAAAATTAATATATATTTATTATAAATAACTAGTTTAACTGATTTTTAAATATTTTTAAATTAGCTGTACCAAGTTGTTATCCCGTGAAACCTGAATTCAATTCTGTAGGTGTCTGTTTGACAAGACATCGGCACTAACGTGTTTCCAAACAGAGCCCCCATTTTAACCGCCACAATGGCAGGATGGCTTAAATAGAGAGACGCGTCATATGATTTAAGATTGGTTTTGCAATCACATCACCGGCACCGCCCACTCCATTTTTTCTAAAGAGTCGTAAATCTGATAAGTTGTTTGGATGGGATCAGAAGGAGCCTGGGATTAACTGGGCTTCCAATGCGGGGGTTGATAACCCAATGGGCTTTAGGGCATCTTTTTCCTTTTGATACCCAAAAAAATTTAAGTGAGGTGGGTGCCAACTTTACTAAGATCAAAACATGCCTTATAATACTAACAGAGTTGAGTCTAACAGAAAGAACTTGTTTCTCACAACATGATAAACCAAGGTTTGAATTCTCATTGAGAGAGGTGCTCACATTTAGTGCCCGAAAGTACTTTGAATAGGATTATCTCCAATAGGAGGATACCTATGCTTTAGCAAAAAAAAAAAAAAGCCTTATAACATGAGTTAAATCTGACAGAAAAAACTAGTCCCTTACAAGATGAAGAATCAAAATTCGAATCCTTATTAGAAAAAGTATCCACATTTAGTGCCTAATAATACCTCTAATAAGAGAATCTCTATATTTTAGCCAAATAAAAAATGCCTCCAAGTTTAAAAAATACTTATAACGATACTTCACCCACTAATAAAATCCCCATTAATTGGATCAATTTTTGTTGACTGGTTTAGTGCATCCTGTCATACTATAAATGCAAAATCTACGCATGATTATGTTAACGAAAACATGCAATAACCCAGGGTGAGCAATCGACTAATTCAGTTTGATTATAAAACCGAAACAAATTGACCTCCTATTTTTATTATAAAAGTATACTTCTGTAACTGTTTTATATTACAAATATATCCCCATTTTCTTTGCTACTCTCCCCCAGACGTGTTACACACTTACACTCGCCAAATAATAAACTCGTACAAATTATATAACGCTTAGTGCGTACAAAGTAACATCAGATGATCCCCACATGTGAGAATAGAAACTTAGATTCCACTCACAGAAAAGATCAAATGAATGAAATTAAAGGGGGGAAAAAAAAAGGTGGGGCCTAATTGCATCATAGTGTCAAAAATTTGAACTTACATTACACTGATAAGGACTCAGCTATATATGTGTGCGCCCGCATCTTATAGTAGTACAAATATCAGACCCATGTAAATATCGCGGGCCTTAAAGTATGAGCAGTCTCAAGATCATCTTAATGCCTTGAAGAGGATTGGGGGAGCCTAAAAGAACCACCAGAATAAAGCATCTGATAAACAGGCTTCACCCTCAAAGTCAAAATAATGCTCAAGAAGGTGCCTACAGCGGACACACCAGCCAGAACCAAAAAGGTCAGCTTAAAGCAGGAGGGACCAACGCAGGCCTTACTTATAGAGCCATGCATCAGGTGGTTCAGACCATGCTGCTTGGCGGATTCAGCGTCGTAGACATGGCCGGCTAAGAGGGCAGAGAAAAGGAAGGCGCCAAGAGGATTTCCCAAGCACATGAAGTTGTAAAGAACACCAAAGTGTTTCAGCCCAAATAACTCAGAAACTGCAGGAATCATGACAGAAAACTGCACGCCATAGCAGATTCCCAGAAATGCTATTGCAGGATAAAGAGTTCCATTCACAGTATATGCAAACAGCAAGTACGAGATGATCATTACAATCTGCGTGCATGTCATCCACACTGTTCGTGGGATTGTTTTGGTTCTGCACATAATCTCAAAAGATCAGTATCTAAATCAGGTGGAACGTTGAAATGCTTAGGACTTAATTCTGATAGTTTTTTCCCCAACAGAAGAAAGTGTGGGGTGAATTATGTGCCTTTACAATGAGTTTTTGCTGTAGTTAGACTATTATCATGGTTTAGCTCAATATGAAAACTCCATTGTTTCATAGATCTTATCTGTTTGAATATTTTAAGTGATATTCTCCATTGCAGTTCTGACTTAAGTGATGAAAACTGACCTGACAAAATGTTCAGAAACAACTCCTCCACCAAGCCGACCCACGAAATTGCAGAAGCTAAAAGTGGACAACAAGATTGTGGTCTTTTCCACACCTTGTGCGATCCCAATCTGTGCTAGATTATTTACCACAGTAACCCCAGTTCCTACACCAACAAAGAAAACCAGAAACAGAAGCCAAAAATCAGCTTTAATCACGGCCTCACGAAATGTAAAATCTTCCCCTCTTTTAGGCCTCCTCCTCTTCTTGTTCACTGCCCCTTCTCCCACAGCAAGAAGCATAGCCACCTCAGCCGACTCATCACTGTCATAAAAACTCCCAAGTGTTGCTGAAGACGAAGATGCTGGAAGCAACAAAGGTACTGACTTCTCATCACACTCTGAAGATCCTACTTGCGCCCCAGGTGTCTCTGGTTTGATGGATTTTCTGGGAAACAATGTCATCTTTATGGGGACGGCAAGGGGAGCCATAAGGAGGAGGATCATCACAAAGATCAGAACATAGGACACTACATCACTTAAGGAGACAACATCGTTAAGTACTGTGGTTGCAAGAAGGTAAAAACCTAGGACAACACTAGAGGCTTGGATGAAGACAAAATGGGAATTTTCTGAGGAGTCTTCGCCAGAAGCGGGAGTGCAAGGTCTGACAAGAAACATCAAGGTGAAACATGTAATAGGAATGCCAAGGGCAAGGAACAAGAGGAACTTAGAGGAAGAATTGTGAAGGACTAGGCTGTAAATTTCAGTGAAAGCTGCAGCACTTAACCCTCCATAGCCTTTGAGGATTCCGGCGACTGAACCTCTGCTCACAGGGAAGTTTCTCATGTTGGTGACAAGAACAGCTGTGGTTAACCATGCAGTACTGTTGGTGGCAACAACTGAAGCAATCCATAACTGCAAATTAAATGTCAATGGAAGAAGATATGAAATTAGAATTTGGTGCAGTTTTGGTCGATATTTATGATCAGTTTCTGGAACAAAAATATAGCACGTGGATGATATTTATTCACATGATTGTTTTTCCAAAAAGTGTTACCCCCACATATCATGCCATTATCGAAGAGCCCAATATTAACATTTACTAGAAACTTATGCAATGTCTGGTTTTGCGTTCAAAAACATAATTTGTTGCCAGCGCAGAAACAAACAGGCCAGGTAAAACGTCATGAGAGCTTTTAGCCTTTAATCATGATCCACGACAAAAACCGATTTTTGGGTTCGAAGTGAAAGCTAAGAACAAATTCACGAAATATTGTCTAAACTTCAGAGCGACAATAATTTACTCTTAATTCGATCGTAGGAAACTTTAAAACTTTGTCGGTGACAATTTCCAAGAGTTTAAGTTATTTAATGAAGTAAGGGTGATAGTAAAAGGTTTTTATGGTAGTTATTAGAATACTTGTATGTTAAAGAAAATTAGGCAGGGGAAATTCGAATCAAGAGAATCCCCAGATGCAAAGCTTCAGAATTGAAGACAACCAAAGCCAGATGGTATGAGTGGAAAGCGTAAGCGAATTAGAGACGTTTGAAACAACTCACTGTAAGAAGAAGAAGAAGAAAGAGACAAAAGCGAAAACAGAGAAAGAGAAGGGAAGAGAAGGATGAACATACCACGGAGTACGGAAGAGAGAGAACAGTGCGACTAACAGAAAGCCAGAGAACGCCATAACCAAGAAAAGAGAGAAGAGCACCAACGGAGAGAATGAGCCAAGGAGGGAACTTGTTGGAGGCAAGACCAGGAAGGAGGCCAACGTTCTCGCCAATATCGTTGGCGACACCAAGGAAAGCAATCTGGCGCTGGTTAAAACCCAGAACAGATCTGAGAGAGTGAGAGTACAGAGGGAAGGTGTAGGCGTTTCCAGAAGCTATTTGAATCCACACAGCAGCTCCAAGCCCCACCCATGGCGGTCGAGTCCCTCCTTTCAGATTCGCCATTCAAACTGACGTCTTTCTCACCAGTCAAGTGTTGAAGGCATACAGAAAGCGAGATAGCGACGATTTCCGTGGAGGACGGGGGTGGCAGGGAAGCTATTACCAGAGGAGCAGGGCGAGAGAGACAGAGTGCGGGAGCATGAGAGAGAATTGATTTAAAACTTTACATAGATTATTTTTTTCTTTTTTTTCTTTTATGTTCAGCAAACACCAGATTTCCTCAGATTAGGATCACTCGAGTACATTGAGTGCTACTTTCAGCGTCATTATAAGACGGTATTTATAGATTATGAAATATTTTTAAGACAAATTTAATATATTAAAATATTTTTATACTCCATCTAAAAAATATTTTAAAATATTAGATATATCTGAAAAATATTTTAAAATATTAAATGTCAAAAAAAAGCATTAAACATACTTTAAAATAAATACTTCAGTGTTTGGACGCGCTCAGAAAGCTTTTGGATGCCGGGTATATCCTAGCGGGATCAACCTTAACTTTTTTTTTTTTTTTAATTTTATGAGTTGATTTTTGCCATACTATTTTTAAATTGACTTGTTTGATTTTAATTTTTCTTCTTTGTACAAAAGGCAACCCAAAATTCCAGCTTTTGACTCCCTCGTACAAATGTTCTATTTTTCAAATGTTGATTTTAATATGCGTCAACAATTAATAAAACATTGCATTTTTATACTGCGTTTTTAAATTTCGTATAATTAATCGTATGAGAGTTATTTTAATTTCGTTTTTATATTGCATTTACTAGAGAAGCATGTTTGTTGAGGGAGAAAAATTTCTCTCTCTGTCTCTTTTTAACTTTTGTTTTACAGTTATCCTTTATATGATACTTAATTAATTTAAATTTAAAAGTTATCGAACTCAATAAACATGTAATTAATTTTTTTCATCCGCCTTTTAATTTTACTGTTAAATATATTTTACTTGATAAATCATAAATTGCTCTCTATCTTTCCTGTGTACTCTTTCATTTGGTCATTTATTTATCTTCTTTGTTCGGACTCATTTGTTATTTTCACCAGAAGATGTTATTTTTGCCAGATAAATTTAAATTTAAATTTTATTTAAAATAATACGAGTAACTTTATTTTATTGTATTTATTTCGTCAACAACATGAGAGATCCGCAAGTTTAGAATCATGCTGCTGGTTGTATGTTCAACGAAAAGTTTAATAATAGTTCTTTTTTTTTTTGGATTTACTCAATGGCACCATTATCATAAATCTCTGTCACGCTGACATCAGTATCTCAAAAATATTAAACACTTTTTTTTGCCAACAAAAATATTAAACGCTTTTTTATGCCAACAAAAATATCAACGAAAATGACAAATATAAATGTTGATTTAGAAAAAAAAAAATGAAGGGTTATTACTTATTAGCACGATGCCTAATCAATGGTAATATACAAATATATCTAACATGCGCTTTCATAAGAAAGCGACGTAATAATTAAAAGGTGGAGAAATTTTGGTACTTGATGGCGAATGAGAGGTAAGGGAAAGGGCATGGATGTATCATCGCGTCCTCAAAAAAGATGCTTTTTATATTTTAAAATTAATTATGAATGATTTTTTTTTTTTTGGGTATTACTATGGAGTATAATTATTCATTTCATTTCACAAGTTTTGCAAAAGGAGGGAGACGTTGGCCAAAAACGAAAAGGAGGGAGTCATGTAGCTTGATGTTAGATTATACAATAAAATAGATCTTATATTTATAGTTAATGGTGATATATTCCAAGCCACAATAAGTGTGATAATAATATTAACCTTTTTGTACTTTTGTTTTGGTTTATTTTATTATATAAGCCTATTATTTAAGGCGCAGTAGGAGCCCTGAAAAATAATTTTTTAATTACGAAACATGAGATAAGCAGGTGCTCAAATATACATAAACATGCTTATAATATGCTTATGACTCATTGCTTAAAAGCATATACTACATCAGATTCTTAATATAAGAACTTATTTAAATTTTATTTTGGTCCTGAATATATGATTCAATTCACTTTGTTTCTCATATTTATTTATGTTTTTCCAAGATAGTCGTTATATAATAGTAATTCTAGCCAATATATTTGATTAGTAAGAATATTTTAGAAAAGATAATACCTATTTATTATAAATAATTAATTTTTAGTCAATTAGGTTTTATATAAAAACAAAGGAGGGTAAGCATAATAACAATGATAATAAAAAGCCTCCGTCTCGGAGTCTGTAATGGATATTATAAATTTTATTCCAAAACTTGGGCCTAACCCTTAAGAAAACAAAGAATTCTGACAAAATGACCCTACGACCCTTTTGAGAAAATTTGAAATTTGCAAAATTGACAGGCCCAGTAAATTGAGGCCCAATATGTTAAGGTAAATTTTGTCCATGCCCTTGCTCGCCCGTCCATGTCTATATAGTACTAGCATCTAAAAAGAGAGGGGCTTATCAAAGAGGGATCGTAGCCAACACTAAAATCTTTTCAAGAAGTTTATAATACAATTGGATTAGTTACTGTTATTAACAGTAGATAGTTTGGGTTTATTCACTAGAAAAAAAGAGAAAGAGGGGCAAGGCAGTAATTTCAGAACGCCATCTCAGCATCACATCCTGAAAAGAAAATTATAATATTGCTCTCATAAGTCACGTGTCTTTATAGCTTGAATTCGAGGATCTAAAATTACAATAAATATTGATTAATCGAGTTATAATTTTTCTTCATATATACAAAAACAGGAGAGGTTGAATGCTCAATGCTTGTGCCTTCTAAAATTTCAGAGTGCCGCATCATCAAACTTGTGTATTCTGGTCCTGACACGTGTCTGTTTTGAGCTGGAGTAATTTCTGCCAATTTAATCATGTTGTCATAATTTTAGTTTAGATTATTTATTCTGGCGAAAAAGAAAGTTTATATTATTGACTCTTCTATATACAGGTATGAAGCATAAGATTCCATGCTCCTTTTCACGGTCATCTGTAATTAGTTACAGATTAATCACCTCTGAATAATATTTTTCTTGATGATTTTTACAAAGAGTATAAATGGTCCAATTCCTAGAATATAATAAGTTTTTAATAATTTGAGAATATAACAAGTAATCCTCTCCATTTGAAGTGGCAAAACATTGACTTCAGAATCACTTACTTTAGAATATATTTATCCATCCTCTGTGTATATATATCAAGCAATTAATTTTTAAAATAATTTAAGTGAAATTAAAAAAAAAAAAAAGATGTTTATGGTTTTGAAGATAAATCATTGAGTAGAAAACACGTGCTTCTTTTGTTTATTAAATTATGTTATCCAATTTCTGAAGGAAACATGGTGGCTAGTGGCCACTCTTACAATATGATCATTTAGTTAATAACCGGAGCGGAGGCTTTTAATTTAAACCTAATTAGGACTCATTTGGATCAATCGTAATTTATAGAATATGAGATATATATGTGAGAAGAGTTTTATCTCAACTCATATAAAACATGTTTATAAGTGATTTCTATTATGATGCTAAAGAGAGGGCCTTTAATTAATCTCTGGTTGAATTATAAAATTCAACTCATCTATGATAAACTCTACTTGAATCCTGATCGGAACATTATCAGCAGTGATACATTTAAAACGTCGTCCTTTCACATGCTCGTATCTAAGCTGAGAGGTACATATTTGTGGAGCTCATGACTTCATAGATGATCCAACGAATAAGCACGCGTATGTCAACGACAAAAGTTGAATTTATGTATAAACCAGTTTTAATGTTTTATAAAAATGGATAATAAACAAATATATATTTAATTTGTGTGCGTGTGTGTGACATTACTGGATTCAGTCAAACAAAACGGAGATGACGATGGAGTTGCAAGATGATAAGTCTCAGGATCAATCCCCAAAAAAAAAAGTAATTTAAATGATCTCAACACATATAATTAATTTAAGCCTAGAGTATACTTTTTATCATCTGACTTTATACAGGGTTTAATTTAGCCCATTAATTTTAAAATGTGTGCTTTTCATTCTTTAATTATAAAACCGTTAACAAAAAATGATGGTATTAAGATTTTAAGTATTGATAAAATATTTTTAAATGCTAACATATTACATTTAATTTTTAAAATACCTATGATTATTGTAAAAAATCATCATTTAAGGATAACAATTTTAAGATTAAAAGACTAAAAATATGTTTTTTAAAATTAAAAAACCAAACTAAAACATTATATAAAAATAAAAAACCAAATATATACTTTAACTTATAATTAATTAATCAGCATATTTGATTTCAAAATAGAGTATGCATAATTAGGTAAATTAGTAATTTAAATTATCCCAACATATTATTGGACTTTTGAGTCCAACCCAAAAACTAACTCGTGAGTAAGATACTTAAACCCTGTAGGTATTGAGATTTTAGGCGACGTGGGACTTATCATTCATTTTACTGCTCTTCATCTTTTCCCACAACTAAGGCTCTGATATCACATTGGGCCTTGGGATCCCGCCCAAAAACTATCTCGTAAATAGAAAGTGCTCAAAGAATATTTAAACCCTATCAATATCAAGATTTCAGATGATGTGGAACTTATCATTTTTCAAAGTATGTAGCAATAATCAGGTACATTAAACTTTGGACTAGTGATGTGCAAGTATTTGTCAGGTATTTTATGCTCAAAACTTTAAGAATTTGCATTGGGTGCTCATCAAAACTGATAAGTACTTAATGCTCATCGGATTTGGATGGTCCAGATCTAATTTTTTTTATTTTTATTTTTTTTAAAATAATTGTTCTAATAGGCATGGAATAAAAAATAAAGATAATCTCTTACGTATTATTTTTTTAAAAATAATTTTTCTATTTTAAAATAATTATTTAAAAATATTAAATCTGCACTCTCCAAATCAGTCCAGATTGCTCATCAAGTAATAAGCACTGGGTGCTTCGAATACGGACCCAAACTTTAAGACCAAGTTTTGTTGATCTTATTTTGGGGCGAACTTTAGGAGCAAGTTTAAGCGTAACCAACTCAACCCATCAAATTGTCCTATTTCTACATTCTAAGGGTTGTTTAGACTTTTGAATTGTGAAGCGTGCATGTGACACTTAAGTCGACAACAAAAAAGGGGATAATATTATAAGATTGAAAAAAATGACAGAGTGAGATTTTTTATTTTTTATTTTTTGGCATCTTATAATAATTCTTCCTAAAAATTAGATAATGATGACTAATTACTACAAATATATAAAAAAATTATGTTATAATTGATTACCGCAAATCAAATCAAAGCAAACCAAACATGACACGATAGGAAGCAGAAACCGAAAGCAAAAAGAAAATGGTGAGGCAATTAATGTAGGATAATAAATGGGAACCAAAGTCACCAACAAATCATAAGAGCTCACCTAAAAGGGCAGGGGAGAACTAAAACATAGAAATAAAATGTTGATGTTGAAAAATTGCTGAATTTCAATAATCTATAGCCTAGAGAGAAGAAGGGATCTTACCCAGAAAGAGGCCCCAGTGAGGCAACGCTTTGCGTCACATGGGAGCATACATGTGCGGGTACTAAATTCCCTCACAAGGATAGGATAAATTGACAAGGTTCATGTGTGGGTTCTAAATTTTCACTCAGAGTGTTACTACAGTACTACTTTATGTAGATTTTGGCAGTATTTGACTGTGAACGAGTTTGAGCTTCTAAAACATGAAGCTAGCTGTCTGTAGCTTCAACACTAGTAATTTAATGAACATAATATATTAATTTTTGAACTAAATCTAACACACAACCCAGCACTTATATAAAGGGCTTACACGCTATCAAATTATAAGGCTGTTAGCTCCCAAACCCAGTATTCCAATCACAAATAAATAACTTGCAATTTTTAAAATTAGTGCATGTCCAAAATGTCAATTAAAAATTCATTTAAAAAATGAACAGTGGAAAGAAAGAGGGCAAGCAATGGGCAAACTATGTGCCAACTTTGTTTTAAAAAGGGTGATTGGTCAGGTAGATATGATTTTTTTCAAAATTAGCTGTTAAAAGAGAAACACAAATAAAATCTTAAAATAGAGACCTCTACCACTAGCCATAGTGCTCGCTTATCTATGAACGGCAAGACTCTCATTGGGCGTTGCCAAGTTTGTCAATTGCTCCAAGTAAACTGATATCAAATTAACTTCTTTCATTTTCATTATAATTTATTGTTATACAAAAAAATTACTACCATTGTAGTTATTCTCTTGTCAGAAAAAAATGGATAAACCAAAATACCCAATTACAACAGTATTTTTACCCTTATAATACTGCCTCCGGTCTTAATTATAAAAACTAATTGACTAATTTGAGGAGATTAAGAAAAAAAAGTTAAGTTAGTTATTTATAATAAATATGTGTTGTTTTTTTTAAAATATCCTTGCTAATCAAGTATATTGGCTAGAACTACCATCGTTAGAAGAACTATCTTGAAAAAATATATAAATATGAGAGATAAAGTGGATTATGATCTCATATTTAATACCAAAATAAAAGTCAAACAAAGTTTTATATTAAAGACCGGAAGTACTACATATAGTAGTTAAAAGGATATTTGTACCTAAAAGCATTTCAACAATGAAATTATTAGATTACATGAAAAGTAATTCATTAATCAGTTAAATGATGAATTTTATAAATTGTTTAAATGTTGGTGGTGACAATAAATATTGATGAATCGAGTTATAATTTTTCTTGATATATATAAAAAAGGAGAGGTTGAATGCTCAATGATGGTGCCTTCTAAAATTTCAGAGTGCCACACCATCAAACTTGTGTATTCTGGTCCTGACACGTGTCTGTTTTGAGCTGGAGTAATTTCTGCTAAGTTAATCGTTTTGTCATAATTTTAGTTTAGGTTGTTTATTCTGGCAAAAAAGAAAGTTTAGATTGTTTACTCTTCTATGTGCACGTATGATGCATAGGATTCCATGCTCCTTTTCATAGTCATCTGTAATTAGTTACAAATTAACCATCTCTAAATAATATTTTTCTTGATGAGTTTTACAAAGAGTGTAAATGGTCCTAGGAATGTAATAATTTTTTAATAATTTGAGGATATAACAATTAATCCTCTCTATTTGAAGTGGCAAAACATTGACTTCATTAAAGGGAATCATTTGCTTTAGAATATCTTTATCCACCCTCTGTGTATATATATCAAGCAATAATTTCTACAATAATTTAAGTGATTACGGTATTGAAGATTAATCATTGAGCAGAAAATGCCCCTTTTGCTTATTAAATTATGTTATCCAATTCCTGAAGGACGCAGGGTGGCTAGTGGCTACTCTTCCAATATAATCATTTGGTTGATAGCTGGAGGAGAGGCTTTTAATTAAACCCAGGTACGACCCGTTTGGCTCAATGGTAATTTATAAAATATGAGATAAGTATATGAGGAAAGTTTTGTTTCGACTTATATCAAACGTGTTTATAAATGATTTATATCATGCCAAACAGAGCCTTTAATTAATCTCTAGTCAAATTATAAAATTTTCTTATGAAATGGAACCAAACGTCTTATGAAATACAACCACAAAAGTATAATAAAAAAAAGATGAAGATAAGAAAATGAGAGAAGTATTGTATTTCTTTGCTTACACCACCACACAAATAACATGCCTTATTTATAAGTATAGTCTTACATATAGGTTATACTTATCCTTAAATAACAAACAATGGATAATTAATCTCATGAAGGTGAGTATACGTGAGTTACGAGATTAAATAAAATAGTAGATGAGTAATAGATAGTAAAAATAGTAAAAGTTACTTGATAAAATTGAAAAGAAAAGGATAAATAAACATCAACGTAATATTCGTAATAAATTCGAACTTAACCATGGTGAACTCTGCTTGAATCTTGAACGGAACATCATCAACACGGAGACATTTAAAACGTTGTCGTTTCGTATCTACGTATTTGAGCTTAAAGGTACATGTTTGCGGAACCATGACTTCATAGATGATCCAACGAGCAAGCACGCACATGTCAAAGACAAAAGTTGAATTTATATGTAAACCAGTTTTAACGTTTTATAAAAATGGATAATAAACAAATATACATTTAATTTGTGCGTGTGACATTACTGGATTCAGTCAAATAAAACAGAAATAACGATGGAGTTGCAAGATGATAAGTCACGGGATCGACCCCAAAAAAAGAGTAATTTAAATTATCTCAACACATATAATTAATTTAACGCTAAAGTATACTTTTTGTCATCTAACTTTATATAGGATTTTAATTTAGTTTATTAACTTTAAAATGTATACTTTTAGTTTTTTAATTATAAAATCGTTAACAAAAAATGATGATATTAATATTTTAAGCATTGATAAAATATTTTCAAATACTAACATATGAAATTTAATTTTTAAAATATTTATGATTATTGTAAAAAAATTATCATTTAAGACTAACAATTTTAAGATTAAAAGGCTAAAAATATGTTTTTTAAAGTTAAAGAACCAAACTAAAATATTATGTAAAGATAAAAAACCAAATATATACTTCAGCTTATAATTAATTAATCAGCATCTTCAATTTCAAAATAGAGTACGCACTAATAATTAGGCACATTAATAATAATTTAAATTATCTCAAGATATAATTAGTCAGACGGCATCTTCAATTTCAAAATATGTAGCAATAATCAGGTACAATAAACGTTGGATTAGTGGCTGACGAGCATGTACTTGTCAGATATTTTATGCTCAAAGCTTTAAGACCAAGTTTTGTCTTCCTTTTTTTTAATTTTTTGGTCCAACTTTAAGAGCAAGTTTAAGTGTAACCAACTCAACCCATCAAATTGTCCTATTTCTACATTCCGTGGGTTGTTTGGATTTTTGAAATGTGAAGCGCGTATGTGACACTTAAGTCCAAAAAAAAAAAACAGAGAGGATAGTATAAAATTGAAAAAAATGACACAAACAGGGAGAAATTTTTTCATTTTTGGGAATAGTATAATAATTCTTCCTAAAAATTACATAATGATGACTAATTACTACAAACGTATGAAAATCACATTATAATTGATTACCGCAAATCAAATCAAACCAAGCCAAATGAAACATGACACGATAGGGAGCAGAAACCCAAAAAAAAAAATGGTGAAGCAATTAATGTAGAATAATAAATGGGAACCAAAGTCACCAACAAATCATAAAAGCTCACCTAAAAGGAAGGGGAGAAAAAATGTTGAAAAATTGTTTAATTTCAATAATCTATAATCTAGAGAGAGAGGAAGGGATCTTATCCAGAAAGAGGTCCCAGTGAGGCATTGTCTTGCGTCACATAGGAGCATACATGTATGGGCACTAAATTCCCTCACAAGAGTAGAATAAACAGATAAGGTTCATGTGGGTACTAAATTTTCACTGAGAATGTTAGTACAATACTGCTTTATATAGATTTTGGCAGAGTTTGACCTTCTAAAACATGAAGCTAGCTGTCTGTAGCTTCAACACTAGTAATTTAATCAACATAATACATTAATTTTCGAATTAAATCTAACACACAACCCAGCACTTATATAAAGAGCTTACACGCTATCAAATTATAAGGCTGTTAGCTCCCAAACATAGTATTCCAATCACAAATAAATAACTTGTAATTTTCAAAAATAGGGCATGTCCAAAGTGTTAATTAAAAATTCATTTAAAAAATGAACAATGGAAAGAAAGAGGGCAAGCAATGGGCAAACTATGTGCCAACTTTGTTTTAAAAAGGGTGATTGGTCAGGTAGATATGATTTTTTCAAAATAAGCTGTTAAAATAGAAACACAAATAAAATCTTAAAATAGAGACCTCTACCACTAGCCATAGTGCTCACTTATAGAGGTGTTCAAGGCCGGCTCGTCTCGGTCGGCCCGTTCCGGTCCCAGTCTTATTGGGACGGGACGGAACAAACCGGGACGGGACAAAAAAGGGACCGGGACGGGACGGGACACGGGACGGGGTCGTCCCATCCCGGTCCCGTCCCGGTTCCTTTTTTTTAATTTTTTATATAATATCATTTTTTTCATATTTTTTTAAGATTTGAGACTATTGTATGGAACTATGGATATATTTATTTAGAGTTTTTATATTTGTTAATAATTTGAGATTATTGATGATTAGAATTTTTAGCAAGTTTTTATTGTGTTAAAAGCTTTTGTTTAGAGTTTTTAATGACTATTATATGTAATATTTTGAGCTTTTGTTTAAGAGTGCCCAAACAAATAAAAAAGATGTTTTTATAAGATTTAAGCTCAAAAAAATATAATTTAAAAAATCAGATTTTTTTTAAAAAAAATAAAAAAAATAATTTCGGGACGTTCCGGTCCCGTTCCGACCGGGACCGGGACAGGCCGGGACAGGGACAGAAAATCTGTCCCGTTACTGTTCATCGGGACGGAACCGGGACGGGCCTGTCCCGGTCCTGATCTGTCCCGTGAACACCCCTACTCACTTATTTATGAACGGCAAGACTCTTGTTGGGCGTTGCCAAGTTTGTCAAGTACTCCAAGTAAACTGACATCAAATTAACTTCTTTTTATTTTCATTATAATTTATTTGTATATAAAAAAATTACTACCATTGTAGTTATTCTCTTGTCAGAAAAAAATGGATAAACCAAAATACCCAATTACAACAGTACTTTCACCCTTATAATACTACCTCCAGTCCTAATTATAAAAATTAATTGACTAATTTGAAGAGATTAAGAAAAGAAATTAACTTAGTTATTTATAATAAATATGTATTGTCTTTCTTAAAATATCCTTACTAATAAAGTATATTGGTTAAAACTACCATTGTTAGAAAGATTATTTTAGAAAAAATATATAAATATAAGAGGTAAAATAAATTAAAATATTATATTTAAGATTAAAATAAAAGTCACACAAGGTCTTATAGTAGTTAAAAGGATGTTTGTACCTAAAAGCATTTCAACACAATGAAATTATTAGATTACATGAAAATTAATTCATTAATCAGTTAAATGATGAATTTTATAAATTGTTTAAATGTTGGCAACGTAATTTTGTTGTTCATATTAACATTTTTTAAATAATGATTTTCGACCCAAACAAAATTTTGTCTACAGTAGAAGGCGGAACAAGAAGGGCCTTCCGGGTCCCGAAGGGCCGTTTCTTCCATACGTAGTATGCATTAGCATGTATTCCGCGTCACGCGGAACCTTCAGTGAGTATTCAAACATGGAGCAGTGGCATCAGTTTTTGATATGGACTGAAAAATAATGTTTAACAGCCTGTCCTTCTCAATTATTTAGATTCCTCTAAAATTAAGTTTGCTCAGTGCATTGATATTATAATATCTTCCGCCCTAAGAAAAGTACTCCTCCGGTCCTAATTATAAGACCCAATTGACTTATTTGAGGAGATTAAGGAAGTAAGTTAAGTTAGTTATTTATAATAAATAAGTGTTGTTATTCCTAAAATATCCTTGCTAATTAAGTATATTGGCTAAAACTATCATTATTAGAAGGATTATCTTGGAAAAAAATACATAAATATAAGAGAGAAAATGGATTGGGTCTTATAATTAGGACCAAATAAAAAGTCAAATTGGATCTTATAATAAGGACCGGAGGAGTATATACTATTACATCTTAGATGTTTTTTTTTGGACCAGCACTTAGATGTTGTTTTTAGATAACTAGGTAATCAATTTCTCATATTACTTATAATTATAATATTCTAAAAAAGTTTAAATGTTCTCACTAAATCATTGCCATTACTGTCTATCACAAAGTTTTACTCATATTTATACCGTATTTTGCCTTTTGAACCATTATCATTTTCTATGTCATGGGTCACAAAATGTCTGCATCACGTTCCACTGGAATTTTTTTAGCTGTTCCTCACCATCCCAAGTCACTCCGTCATGGAAGGCAGCTAATCAATCTATTATTCTAGGTCAAACTTTCAATTATGCCCATTTATTCCCCTTTTCATCCTCCCAAAGAAATCTGCAAAACAAACAGAATTCACAAATATCAATAACAGAAGATATATAATGACTGGAACCAAAAAAAATGCCAGCAAAAAGGAAGAAGCACAATTAGCCCCCACTCTAAAGTCTAAATAATACCGAACTATTGAAAGGGGGGAAAGTAACTCACCAGTGAACAAACGGGGAAGGTCGACGAGAAACACACAGATGGTAATGAAAAGCCATACATGAACGACTACTCATCCGAACGGTAACCCCAGAAAGAAGGCATCGGAGATTGGAAATAACCGAATCTGGGAGGAAATGGACCGCTAAATTTGACATGGAAAGGAAATGGTGTCAATTCCCGGCGAACAGGACAATAAACACACGGATTGTTCGGGTAATGAGAAGAATCAAATTGAAGTTAGGATGGATTTATATTTTGGTTAAAATCGGTGTTATATGTTAATTGATATTTCGTTGAAATTAAGTCCAGAAGCACCCAGAATTGCCATATTGGCAGCCAGTGATTCATCGAAGTTCTATATATATGTAGTTATATACAGGCTCGCGCGCGAAGATAATCATGGGTCGTCGATCTCATTTCCGTCTCCGGAGAACCAAAAAACAGAGTCCAATCCGAATTGACACCGCAGCAATCAGATCTCCCACCATCTCATGGAATCTAACGCCAAATCTGCTGCCGCAGCTGCCGTCCTCACCGGTCGTCAGGTCGGGTGCTACCTCGCCAGGGAACGCCGCAATCAAGAACTCAAATCGTACACAAAAATGCACCTCATGAACCTTCAGCTTTGGACATGACCGAAAGCCTACTCGGCCTCGGCTGGAAATCTGCCCGCCTCCTTTGCTGATGCGACGACGGGCGAATCAACGCCGACAAGGCTCTCTTCACCAGATCTCCCTCAACGCCGCCGATTCGCACAAGAGAGTTCGTCATCGCTGATCTACGCGCGTTGAGCCTGTTCGGAGAGTACGGACCCACCGAGCGGGAGGCAAAGCCCTTGTGAAGGCTGCATCGAAAGGATCCAGGATGCGTGGTCGGGGAGCACATGCAGGTTCGCTTCTGATGGCTCGGTTTCTGAACCACTTGGCTAGCGTTGCTGGAGCCGGATCGAGGAGTGACAGAGATTGACCTCTTCGGAGAGATGGAGCGTTCCACAGAGAACCGAACGGAAGGAGCAGAGCTACCAGATGAACCACAGAGTTTGACACTTGTGGGAGAGGTCGAACGGTGGAAGAAGGTTGTGGAGCGAGAAGAAAAGCTTGAGCTAGATGAAGCAAAAGCAGTGGAGGAACAGGAAGGCGAAGAATAGCGAGAATTGCAGAATCTGCCGGAAGGAGAGAGAGATCGGAGAACTGGTCCGCGTGATCTTCTAGTAGATGCCGCCATTTTCACAGATCCTTTTGTTGTTGCAGAAGAGAGAGAAAATGAATAGGAATAGTGAGAATAGATACTAGAGAGAGATCGAAAGGGAAAGAGCAGGCACTTTCCTCTTCTTTTTTCCTAATAAGCCGGGATCGGCTCCCTGGTTTGGCAAACCTACCTTTACTCAAGCTATGTATTTATAAGATTTTGAAGTCGAGGGAATCTGAACCAGAGAACTCGGATAAAGTAAAACCAGGAGAGAGAACCAAAACCGGGTTAGGGTTTGGGATATTTGTGATTGAGGTATTTACTTCTCAGTATTGCACTTATGCCTCCGATATGCTTTTTCTTTCATGCATGCACCTTTTTTTTCAAAGGTCTGTTCTTTTTTTTTTTTTGGGTAAAGAAAGGTTTGCTTATTAGTTTAAATATTTAAGATTTTTATCAACACAATTGGATTTTTTATTTATAAATTTTGTGAAAATAATATACATTGAAAAATACTTAAATTTGTATTATATAGTTATTGCTCTATTTTTATTTATAAATTATTTTTAACATATTTTATTAAAGCTTTAGAATTCATTAACTCCAATCTAAAAATTTGATGAATTTTTAAATTTGTTCCTGTCAAATATATATAATTTAAAAATTACTTCTTTCAATTCTTATCATAAACAACTAATAACAACTTTATATGAATTAGTTAAAATTAACTATTTCTAACAAAATATTAAAATTAGCCTTTATAAAAATTGTTATTTAGGAGAGTTTGATTAATTAACTCAAAAATCTTATAATTAGTCAGGAATACCATGTGAAAACAAAAATTAATATTTTAAAGAAGATATATTATAATACGAAATATGTTAGATTTATTTATAACAAGGACCAGAAATAGTAAATACACTAACATTTATTGAGATGTTAAGAAAAAAGAACTAGTGATAAAAATAATGGCATGCTTTATAATTTTTGCTTACTGTGCCTTATAGGAAAAACCACAATGATATATTTTTTCAAGACAATTTATTTTAAAATTTTCAATATCTATGAACATAATCATATCAATTGTTATTCTCTTTATTTTTGATTTACGAAATCAATCACTTAAATACAGAAAATAGAAGGAATAAAGAGAAAAGGAGATACTACCTCCGGTCCTTATTATAAGACCCCGTTTGAATTTTTGTTTGGTCCTAATTATAAGACCCCAATCCATTTTGTCTCTCATATTTATGCATTTTTTTCCAAGATAATCCTTTTAATAATAATAGTTCTAGCCAATATACTTAATTAGTAAGGATATTTTAGGAATGACAACACTTATTTATTACAAATAACTAACTTAACTTACTTCCTTAATCTCTTCAAATAAGTCAACTGGGTCTTATAATTAGGACCGGAGGTAGTATATGTAAAGAAGAGGGGCATGGCAGCAAAAAGAGGAAAAGTGAAGCAAGGAGGTTTAATATAATCAAGGGAGAGAGAGTGGGTTGGGTTGGGTGGACCAAAGCGTAAAGAATGGGGTAGGGTTTTGTAACGGCACTTGAGTAAGAAGAAAGCTGTGGGCTGGGGCACCTATACTCCAGAAAACGACAATTGAAGTGAACCGTTTTAAGATTATTATGTGACAGCCTGACATATACGCCCTCTCTATCCTTGCCACGTTAGGCGCCTACTCTAATGACGCATCCTCTCACTAATTTCCACGTACAGTGACATGTCTATGCCTTTATCCGCTCCCGCTTTCTCATTCTCCCAAAATACCCTTCTCTTTCTTCTTATTCTCTTCCCCACCCTCGTCCTGGACTGCTGCTTATCTTCTTCTTCTTTTTTTTTTGTCAAAAACATGGGTCTTATCTAGAAAAACGTTTAAAATAATTTTTTTCCATATACTTATATCATATTTTATAAATTAAAATTAAAACATTATTTATAAATTACTCTAAACAAGCCTATTATAACTTAAGAAGCCGGATGATACTTATAAGTTAAAAAGTTACTCCTCCGATCCTAATTATAAGACCCAATTGACTTATTTAAGGAGATTAAGGAAGTAAGTTAAGTTGGTTATTTATAATAAATAAATATTGTCATTCCTAAAATATCCTTGCTAATTAAGTATATGGGCTAAAACTATTATTATTAGAAGGATTATCTTGAAAAAAAATGTATAAATATAAGAGACAAAATAGATTGGGATCTTATAATTAGAACCAAATAAAAAGTCAAATGGGGTCTTATAATAAGGATCGGAGGAGTATAATACAATCTACATAAATAATTAGTAAAAAAACAAAAGAGTACTACTCGAATATTTAATATAAATTATTGGCAGCATTTTTCGCATATAAAAAAATATATTAAATTGATAAGATTTTTTAATTTTATTCTTATTAAAATTTTTTATATTTATAAATCATTCTCACATCACTTTTATTTTTCTCTCTTTCAGCAAGAATTAAATAAAAATAAAAATTAAAAAAATAGATATATTATAAGTGACTTACGTTCACCACAAAAACTTTTCTTTTTTCTCTATAAATGAATTATATTAAGGATCAGGAATTGTTTAACGTTTTACCATGAAAATTAGTTAAAAAAAATCAATAAGTAATGTAAATTTAGTAAATTATTACGAGATTTTTCTTTTCCCCCTCTAATTTTTATGTGATTGCATTATATTCAAAAAGAAAATTTTAATTTTTTTAATCCACAATCACACATTAATTATATATTAGAGCAGAAATAGATGTTAAAAATTATTGATTATCCATTAATATCATAAAAACATAATTAAAATGAGGTAAAAAAACATAATTAATTAGAGTAGTATGATATAAACACTACAATAAACTTCATGTGAAAAAAAAGTTTAAATAATATGACCCTTTTTTTTTTTTGACGTTTCTGTTTTCCAGGGACTGAACATACGACGAACAGAAGCAAAACGACACGTCGTGCCCATTCTTCTTTGATTTGACAAATCTCACATTATGGGCCCCACATATTTTAATAATAATCAAACTCCCCCCTGGTTTTATTTTCAACAACACTTGATGGTGGATAATTTAAAACATGAATTAGATTGTTAAGCGTAATTACAAAATAATATATTTTTATATAAATTTTATCATTTATTGCTTGGGAATTATTATATAATCGACCCCTATTACATCAACTCCCTCTGATAATAATTGTATAAATTAAATATATTAAGATTCGTATATCTTTGACGAAAAATAAAAGAGATTCGTATATCATTCGAACGAATGTTTTAATTTCTAATTATTTTTAAATATTATTTCCTTAATTTTTTAATCAGAAGTTAATAATTAAAATACCATATAAGAGTGATAAAAACGTGAATGCACATGACTAATCAAAATGTATTTATATACTCTAAAACAATGCAATAACTTCTCTAATTTAGTACTTCCATATGCATGCTTATGATTAAACAGTATCAAGATTGTCTTTTAAAATTATCAATTATTATTGGATTGATTTAATAAACTTATTCGTATATTCTTTAGCTGGACCGAACACCATGAGTCATCCACTTCCATCACAACAAACTGAAAAAATAAAAATTATATGCAAAGAAAAAAGAAAAGAAATTTATCCAAATATAAAAAGAAAAGAAAATACAAATATTTATCCAAAATTTTTATGTGGAAAATCTCACTTAAAATCTGGTTTTGAACCCATAATTTGTCTCAATTTAAAACACCAAAGCACATCCGTACTTGCTTGGCACGTGCATTTCAAATACAATTCTCATTTAATATATCTTTGTTAATCAAACACTGTGAAAGTTTCTTCAAATTTTTGTTAATTTCTTTGTAAAATTTTTGGTGAATTCACACTGTAAAAAATATTCATTTTTTCAATCTATAAAATTTTTTCAATATTTAGTTTTTTTTTCAAATCTATATAATGAAATGCACACTAATTCAGAGATATTTATAGAGTAGTTTTCCCAACAAATTATTATCTCCAACACAGATCCATTTCAAATAATAATAAATAAATAAATAAACGAAACATCAATGGTTTCTTTGTAGAGCCCTGTGTGGCTATATAATCCTAACAAGTAGAAACCAATCCCATCAAGAGTTGAACAATATTATTGGTGCCACGTTCCATTAATAAAGTGCAGCTTGTGAAAAGTATTCCTAATTGCTTCACATAATTAAGTTAGGTCCATGGTGATGATATAACTATCAGCTTTGAAGGTCCATGTATTTATATTTTAAAAATTTAATATAACAATGACTTGAAATTAATCCATCAATCTATACTCTTTCATACGTTCCCACATGCAATGCCTAGCCATCTAATATTTAAATATACTCTCTCTAGTCGTTTTCATAAGATGCAAATTCAATAATTAAACTATGTATATAAAAAACTTATTAGGCGATAAATATGTAAGAAAACGTTATTTATTTTTCAAAAACACTCTTATTATTATCGAGAGTGAGTGAAAAATTGACCATTAATTAATGCAGTGTACTAATCATTAATTAAACGACTCAAATATATAAAAAAAATACTAAAATTTTTTAGACAGTATTAATATCTTTTATGAATAAAAACAAATTATTTTTATCAAAATTTTCTTATATGTGAAATCAGAAGGAGTGTTTGGTCATCAAAGCCAATAGCTGCCCCACACACACACATAATATCATGTCTTTCCGAATTCAAGTTGTTCCATTTTAATCTCATTATTCTTAATTCTTTGCCTTCAATCAAGCTAAGTAGTCGCTTTGTTGATTAGACATATGGATGCAGTTTTAGCAATTTTGTTTAAAAGATAATATAAATAAAGTTTAGCGTATATCATGGTGTCTTCCTCTGTGTTAACATTTTATTTGAGATGAGGCTAATAATTTTGTAAGATGGACTGTTTTTCTTGCCTTTAATAAGGTTACTATGCAATCAATATTTAGTTATTTACAACTACAATATATATATATATATATATAATTGAAGCGTAGTTAATTCTACGATTATGAAAATCATAAATTTTCAAAATAAATATATCTATTTATGAGATAAACAAAATAAATAAACAGATTAAGCGAAATTTTGAAAAAAATCATTAAAATTTTTATTAGTGAGAATAATCTAAATCAAAATATTGATATTTTGTGCGTACAAAATTTACAAAATACTGATACTTTCAATATATAAAATTTATTAAGCTATTCTCGCTAATTAATAAATTTTTTAATATGTAACTTTTCACTCAATTTTTCAAGGAATGGGTGGATAGATGGATAAATAATTAGATATACAACATAAATATTGTAAACTATCTTATTTAAATATATATGTTGATGCATACGTTTCTGTACTATTATCTGCATATTATATTTATTTATTTATTTATGAGATAGAACAAGCGCGAAGGCGCCTTCAGAATTATTCATAAAATATAGTTGTATCCCTTATCACTTGAAATGGAAGAGAAAATATTTTTTTAATTTTTAATATAAGTTAAATTTGTTAATATAGAATTGAACAATCTTGCGATGGCAGTTAGTTCAGATTATGAAAGTTCTGAAATTCGAAAACTCCTGTGTGGGAACGAAAAATACTATGCGAAAGTTATATTGTGTTCCGGGTCCGGCAATATAATATTCGACTTCGAATAATTTATACTAGTATTAAATAAAACAAATACATAAATAATCTAATAATACCTTGGAGGAGTTAACTATGGGGAGAATTTCCAATAACAAGTGAGTAGTTATTACCTTAAAACTTGTTATTGTGAGCTGCTTTATTATCACTTGAACTTTATTGTAATTATTTTCATTACTTGGAACTTTATAACAATTCTCCTTTAATTACGTGTTGTGGGCCTATATAATAATAATAGAAAATTATTATTATTATTATTATTTGTGATTAATATTAGCCATCAAAACTGATAAGAATGATATTTATTTTGTAAGGTGGAAAAGAAAATAGAAAGAAACTGAGCAAGTTGATGGGACGAATTGAATAGTATTGATCGACGCCACCTATATGAATTAATCTGAATATCATTATCCGCCAACTGTTTATCTTGTGATTTGAAAAAAAATTAGGGAAAAAAAGGAACTGCCAACTGTTATAACTGTTTGTAAATTTTATGAATTGAATGGATTGCAAAGAAATATTTAGTCATCCTTTTCATGATTTGGAATTTTTCATCCGGATACTGCACAATTGTCACTCTGCTGTCTCCATTTCAATTTCCATAAAGTTTGTATAGCCTTTTCCCCAGACAAATAAATAAATAGACCGAGCCACTTGTTGCAAAGTTTGAGTGCCATTTTGCTATAAAAGACCAGGCAAAATTGAAGAGAAAGAGTCCCTGTTTAAAAATTTTGATGTACAAAACCTTATATACATATATATCCCAAAAAAAAGAAGAGAAAAAGAAAAAGAGAAAGAGATTCACTTGTATACACACACATAGATGACAGAAATTTACAAAAAAAAAAAAAAAAAAGACTAGAGTGAAGGATGAGGATTCAAGAAACAACAAGAGCAGCGTTAATGATCAAGCAAAACTTGGGAAGGTCTTGCTTGGAAATTCTTCCTCCTCTGAAAGTTATGGCTTGAGGGTTATTAAAATTCTACGCCAAAAAAATTTTTTTTTGACCATTTATCGTCGAAACATTTTTTTTAGGGTTGAATTCAAATGAAGTCACATTAGTAGTCCATGAATGAAATTCTCCCTAAATATATTTTTGTAGAGATTTCTAATTAGCTTAAATGAACATAATAGGGCTTCTAATAAAAAATCAACTATAATATCGACACAGCTTACGAAAATGTTTAATTTTCCTTTCCATAAGGAGAACAAGACACCTTGGTGCAACTTGGAGATAACATCGCTTTGAAGTAATGGAAGTATTATGCCCAGTGGCTCCGGAGATGTTGAACAACTCCCTGATAAACTATAAAGTTCCAGATATTGATATATATGAAACACTAATTCCAGAAATACCAAGGTGATCCAAATATTCATGTAATTGGAACATTCAAAAACATATTTTGAGGTTAACCCTGGTAACTAGCTATTCTTTCATGAACCAATGTTCCATATCTCCACATCCTTAGAAAGTTTAGAACTGAGAGCTCTGCATCACAATTTATTAAAAACCTGATAAGAAAGGCCACGCTCCACCAAAAAAAGATCGAACTCAAGATAAACATGAGAGAATGATGTTATACCTAATGTGCCTTGGCTCACAAATCACATCTTCAGGTGCCTCAGGTCTTTTAGAACCGTCTAATGACGAACATTTTGGTGTAAATACGATGCCAGCGTTCTCTTGCATAAATAACCCAAAAGATTAAAGACAACATTACAGCTGCAGATATGATGACTAGTCCAACATAAATCCAAAGACTAAATTTCAGCAGATTGGGACAGTAATTGTTGCCGATGTTTCTGAATGTTTCCCGGACAAAAGTGCAGTCTGCCAAATTGATCAAGAATGGACTGTAATGGTACAAACCATAGCTCACATTGATAGCTGCCATCATTTGTGAGTATATGATAGGGGTCATCCTGCCGGGTGTGGTGCAAATGCCTGATGAAGAAACCTGGCAAGTGTAATTCTTCCACGTCTGCATAACAGATAATGGATGTCGTGCACAATAATGCATCAGCATGTAATTTGGATGGAAATGAGTAGACAAGGTGTTTTGATCCACAAAAACTGGTTTCATTTTGGAACAAAAAATGATATATCAACAATAAAAACGTAAAGCTTTATCACACTAAAGTTGTTTATTTGGGTTGAACAATATTATTGCGTTCTATCAATAGTAAATTTTTTTAGATATATCAATAAACAACAACAAAAGAAAGGTCCTAGCGAGCCAATGTCTGGCTAGGCTTTCCTGACCACAAGATTTCATATTTCGCATGAATTTCTTTAGAGCATTCCATAATTGGAGGATAAAAATTTCACATTTCAGTTACAAATAGTCTACCTTGGTAGCATTATGCAAGGTCACCTCCCCGGCCGCACACTGCCTGTGTGTGAGATTAGAATTGAATGGACTGCAAAGAAAAGGCATCGGGGGCCCCGATTGATTGTAATACAAAGGTCCCGCAGAAGATGGGAAATTCCTGTTTGTGACATTGGCGATGATGGAGTCTGCTATCACAACAAGTTGGTATGTCACTTCTTTGCTTCGGTATAAGGCTTCCTGGGCTGTTTCATGGTCCACGCAAGGAAGAATATCATCCAAGGCGGTATGAGCTGTAGGATTCTGAACCCACTCATCCATGGCAACACATGTATCTCCCACAACACTAGTGCAAATTTACAATTAACTTTCCCATAACATATATGCAGCATAAGTGAAAATAGCAGCCATGAACTTCATCAAATGATATGGAATGAACGTCCCCGCAATTGCTACGTGAATGAAATACTATACAAAGTCTTAAACACAATTCAGATAGAGCATTCAACAAATGATTTTTTGCTCTTCTTTTCCTCATGTTGACAGTTTTGTTTTGTTTGAAAGTAAAGCATGACTCTCCTATTTCTAAGAATTTACAGTTTGAACTCCAAACCTTCTTAGCAATAGAATCTGGAATGGCTATGTACTCAATATAACCTTCTTAACATGCTAATACAGAGAAGTTTCTATCTGTGATTACACATTAACTTCAACAAATGTGCTCATTTTCCTCTGTTTCTACCTTTCCATTCGTTGCTTCCTACTCCGCGTCTCTCCCCCTTTACCTACTACAGTCATACAACAAAATCCATGCTGCTTTCTCATTTCAGGTGCTATCCAGCGAACATTAGGCAACAGATCAATGTTAGTTTCTAGTTGATTAAGTCACGACTCAATGGAAACTCTAAAACAATATGACATCAGCAAGCACAGAAGCACATCCTAATCATCCAGCTGATTTCAAACTCCCATGATGGCCTTTGGCATGGAAATGGTTCTATGTCAGGATATATGTATGACAATAAGGCAACACAAGTTCAATATAATTGAATATTCCATGCAAACAAGAACTTACTTGTGAAGAAAAAGAAATACACCGCAGAGAATAAATGTGCCTGCAACTAGAATCCAGCCAACAATTACCAAGCTGCAGCAATAAGAAGTGCATCAGTTACTGACTGAGAATTTAAATAGAATATTATAACAATCGCAACTAAACAAACGAAAAGGATAAAACATGAAATATCTTGATGAGTAGAACTTACAAGTATACAAAACACTCCAGCCCACATAAGGAAAATACTGCAAAAGAAAAGGTTTCACGAACAAAAGCAAATGAGATAAGATTTTGCTAAACCTTCAGTATAGAGCAATAACACGAGAATATACAGGATGATGAAGAAACATACAGAATCCAAGAAATGCAAGAAAGAGCATAGCAGCAGCAACAATGATCAGAGACAATCTCCTACAGAAAATAACAGAATAACAGAGGATGATTGTAGGTGAGAGATATTGCAAACACTAGATTGAGATTATAGACTTGTACTTACATTCCATCAATGCCATTTCGTATACCCTTAGAATTCTGCTTTGTCTTACTAGAAAGTGTGGCAGCGGCAGTGTCTATTTTTGATTTAACATTGTTGATGTTCTTCTGAATATTTGGTGGCAAAAAAACTGCATCAACTCCAATCACCTTAGCTGTGTCAAGATAACTTGACACATTCCTGAGATTTTTAGCAGTGAACTCAGCCTGACGCACAACATAATCCAGAGTGTTTGAGGTGCTGGTGTAAAACTTCCCCTGACCAGTGTAAAGGATAATGCATCCAGCTCTGAAATCATTAAAATCACATGCAAAAGGATTCACAAAAACAAAAAAAGCATCAAACAAGATTCGATTTGAGGAGATGGTGGGAGGGAGAGAGAGAGACATTGCCGCAAGGGTGAAAAGGATGAGAAAGATGAGGGACAAAGCATAGGCTACTCGAGAATAGCCATAAGGCTCTGTAGGACAACAGCAGTAACACAGACAAATGAGGGATAAGCAAAGCCCAAAAATCACGAACCAAGCTGCAGCAATGACAAAGAAGGGGACCGCAGTAAAAGTTACTGACTGCACGAGGGTAAGAACAAGTTAAAGTTAGTAATGCATTAGATATTTAGAATATCTGGCAGCCTACCTAGGCAACAAGAGGAAAGATTAAAAGCTAATCTAGGCAACATTCTAAATTATACATAAGGCAACATTACATTCATATGACCAAATTTTGGTCTGGAATTTAAGGAGCTCACCTCGCATTGTGCGCATTTGCATATTAGTAAGAAGAACCAAGAGCATACAGAATGAACAACTAAAGCTAGAGCAGATAACAGAGTGCTATCAATTTCAAAACATAATTCTCCGTTTCTTTTATTAATATAAGCGAAATACACACACACACACACACACACACACACACACACATATCTGTGCGTGTGTGTGTGATCACCCTTAGCAAGAGAGAGATGCCAAAAGTACATGAACAGCGAAATTCCCGGGAAAAAAGAGAAAGAAAGAAACTAACGGCGTAATAATGCGGATTGCTGATATTCCAACCACCATTGTAAAGATTAAAATGGTCGAGCGGATCTTTCCGACGAGTTCTTTCCTGAGCCAACACGAGAGACCTTTTGGCCGCAGTTTCGTCGGCCAGTGGTCTCCTCGTATCCCATGGCAGCTCCACATTATACGGTCTTAAGCTCACCACATCATCCACGCCATCTAAAAACCACAGTCTCGCACATTATAAACAAATAAATTAGAATAAATTATTGTAAACAACAAATAGAAAGCAAACGAAGAATTTTACCGGGAATAAGAGAATGCAAAGAAGAACTCGGCGAGGCAGAAATGAATAACACGAAGAGAAATAGAAAGAAGAAGAGACGACGAAGAAAACAGGAATTTGATCTCAAGCATATCATATTGTATCAATGCTTGTGTTTCCGTTCACAGTTCACATGGGCACTGGTAGAGAGAGAGAGAGAGAGGGGGACGAAGAAGAGAGAGTGAAAATGGTAGGTGCTTGGCTTTATTTTCAGGTGAGATTTTGCGCGTTCAATTTCATGATTTGCGTTTTTGAAAGCGGTTGACCTTTTATACTTTGTTTGTCCGCAACAATTTTGTGTGACGAAAATACCCTTTAATTCCAGATACTCTACCGCTACGTCGGATGATGACAAGGCAGCCCACAATACAGTGCTTCTGTCTGTTGAAATGACCATTTTATCCAGCCTTCAAGCCCGATGGTTAATACTACCTCCGGTCCTAATTATAAGACCCGGTTGACTTATTTGAGGAGATTAAAGAAGTAAGTTAAGTTAGTTATTTGTAATAAATAAGTGTTGTCATTCCTAAAATATCCTTACTAATTAAGTATATTGGCTAGAACTATCATTATTAGAAGGATTATTTTGGAAAAAAATGCATAAATATGAGAGACAAAATGGATTGGGGTCTTATAATTAGGATCAAACAAAAAGTCAAATGGGGTCTTATAATAAGGACCGAAGGTAGTAATACTCTTCCTGTCCTTAATATAGAACATAATTATTGAGTTGGTTGTGGTTCTAAATATAAGACTCATTTTTCATATTTATCAGTTTTCTCTAAATTACCCCTATGGATACTCCCTCAAACATAATCAAGTAGAAGAGGGAGAGGGGGTATTAAGAAAGATGATTATGATGTTTTAGGAAAAACATGTCACATTTCTTATAATTAACTAACTTACCTAACTTTCTTAATATAATCAAATTACTTAAATGGGTCTTATATTAAGAATCGACTGAGTAATTTAGTACTAATCTTGTTACAAGGCAATATTCTATTTCTTACTGAAGTTGACAGATTGTAATTGTAAATATTTTAAAATATATAGCTATGTAAAAATGTTAATGTGAAATAAAGTAAAATAATTTACACATCACAATAAATTAATATGAAATATATCACAACAGAATTCAACAAACAATTTGAATTCAAACTTACTACTCCTCCGGTCCTAATTATAAGACCCAATTGACTTATTTGAGGAGATTAAGGAAGTAAGTTAAGTTGGTTATTTATAATAAATAAGTGTTGTTATTCCTAAAATATCCTTGCTAATTAAGTATATTGGCTAAAACTATCATTATTAGAAGGATTATCTTGGGAAAAAATGCATAAATATAAGAGACAAAATGGATTGGGTCTTATAATTAGGACCAAATAAAAAGTCAAATTGGGTCTTATAATAAGGACCAGAGGAGTAATATCATTTAGGCAAACAAATTAATAATAACTTGTAACCGATTTGAGCGTTAGCCACGTTAATACACTCTTTCCTTGCTTCTATGCAACCAATTTAGAGCGTTAGCCTAAAAACAAACAAGGAAAAAATGGTTTGACCGCAAACGCACATCTAACCCAAATCTCGTATGTTTTTATTTTAGGAAAAATTTCTAAAAAAATTCTCATTAAAATATTTATTACCAAAAGGTATCTGAAATTTGTTTAAAAATACATATTCTTGAGTGGATGTAACTCTTTTTCAGTCATATGTAACATATTTTTAATTTTTATATAGTCGAAGATATGTCACACTAAACAAGAGTTGTATTCACTAAGGATGAATCACACATTTTATTTCAAAAGCAAAATATAAAATATTTGTATATAACTAAAAATATGTTGCACACAGTTAAAAAAAAAATTGTTACCACTAAGGACTATTTGTACTTGTACTCAAGGAGTCAGTATTTAAACAGTTTTTAGGATCTCTTAGCAACAAATACTTCTAATAGGAAATTTTTTTATAGCAAATTTCACTTTATTTTATTAGTTTTGTATAGACTAATTTTGACTATAATACTAATCAGAGTTATAGTGAGTTATAAACGGGTTCATCTTTTAAAATTTTTGAAAACTATATCGACCTTAATAATTATTATTAAGGAGAAAGAAATTTGTTAATGATATAAACTCATTGTATTTCTATTCAAATTACTTGATATATTAAAGCATATTTTTTATTCAATTTAGATAAGTAAATTATAATGCATATAAAGTGAATTGCAAACTTTAGGAACTTTTATAGATAAGTAAAACCGAAGATTTAGGTATAAGAAAGTATAATTTCACCCACCTCTCCGTACTATTCTTCATGCTCAAGCAAAGATTTACATAAATCCCGGTGTGTGATAGTTTATGAAAACGACCGGAGCTTGATCTCCTACTCTTTACGCTTAATTTTTGTTCATTATTTTTAAGTCAGGTTTATTTTGGGAAGCATTCTGATTTGCCTTTATTTTTATATGCTACCTCCGGTCCTAATTATAAGAGTTAGTTGACTAATTTGAAGATATTAAGAAAAGAAATTAAGTTAGTTATTTGTAATAAATATATGTTGTCTTATCTAGAATATCCTTGTTAATTAAGTATATTGGCAATAACTATCATTATTAGGAGGCCTATCTTGGAAAAAAAATACATAAATATGAAAGACAAAATAGATTGGGGTCTTATTTTAGGAACAAAATGAAAATGAAATAAGGTTTTATATTAAGGACCAGAGGTAGTATTTATTATCAATCTTTTATTAAAATTACAATATGGGCAGAATGTTCTCTAAAACATGTAACAATTATTTAATATTAAATTATAAAACATACAACTACTTGTAAAAAATTACATATTAATCATGTTATCATTAAAATATTAAAATATTATAATAAGTTAAATTAATTCACAAATCTTATAATTTCTTGGATGTAACTCTTCCCTATTTCTAATTTACCCTGAATTTATATGTGATGTGTGATCGTATGGACAGTTTTTTTCCCCTCCCCGAAGAAAAATCTATGTGCGTATGAGCCTGTGGGATTCAAAATCAGACTCCAGTGAAATGGACTTTCTTCCTTTATGATGGGAGTGGGATTAATTTTTAGTTTTGGATTTTATTCTGCAGTTAAGTAAAAGACATGGGGAAAACAAAGAAATTGCGAGATCCAAAATGGTGCACCTTTTTAGTCGAAGATTGAAGATTGGAAAGTAAATTTTTATCTAAAATACTTCCCAATTATTAATGTAAAACCTAATTATAAAATTAATCTTAATCCAAAATATAAGACATATTTTTCATATTTATTAATTTTTCTTAAATTAGAAAAAACATGTTATATTTATTATAATTAACTAACATACCTAACTTTCTTAATCTAATCAAATTAGTTAAACAGGTTTTACATTAATAACGAAACAAGTATTATTTATCATCACATCTGTGGCCAACTCTCAATATATCAATTAGCCATTAGCGTGACTCAATAAACAGTCACACTATGGAAACATCTATTATAAGATGATGTACTTTTTCACTAAACATAGACATGGATATATGATATGAATATTGATGCTTTTTACTCGGTGAAACTTATCATGTGGTTTACGTTATGATCTTTGCATTTTCTAATTTATTTACAAAAAAGGAGGATAACAAACAAAGCAAATATACGCCAGAGAGGATAAGAAACTGAAGAGTAAGAGTCAGTTTGAAATGGATGAACGCTGTGTTTTAAGGTTTCTGAGCAGAAAACATAATGAAGGACTGCTGAATTTTGCGGGAGTAATTGGTGAGACCACATGATGTGCAAAGGTCTTCTATCTCTTCCTCTGTCAAATAACTATAGCCCTGCAGAATTCTCTGCATATCAGAATACCTTCATATCATCTTCCATGGGATTTACTAGAAAAACCCAGTAAATTGTACAACACATTCAAATCACTCATCAATAAAACCTGGGTATATAAGTAAGGCCCAAGAGAGTGTCTTATATCAGCAAGTTTGAATGCATCTTTTTAACTTTGTATACCTCTTCTTTAGTCTCATTTTATCCTATCTAAAGTTTGGATACACACACACACACACACACACACAGGAGAAATGAAGGCTTTCTAGTTAATACTCAACCACCATGTTTTCAAGTTCCTTTACTGTCGAAGGTTTTGAAGGGGATATTAACTCATTTACTAGTGTCATTTGCTATTTTATTTTCCTTTATTCTTTACCTCCGTTCTTCCTCCTAGCTTCTAAACATTCAGATGATCAAATACTAGGAGTCTCTCCGGATGATGACTTGATCCACACAAGAATGGAATCTAGTTCATAAGAACAATCGGTGTGTAAAATGGTAGTAACACTGTCGTCCACTATGACAACGCCATTAAAGATTAAACTATGATAAAGTTTACCTCTCGGAGAGGCCGTATAATCCAGGGAGTTGATGAAGTGTAACGAAGAAAAGTGCTTCCCACAAAAACTCCACCACTTCTTAGTATGCGGGTGATTTCAGCAATCTTAAACAAGTTACAAGTAGCAGTGTTATAATGCAAATTACATATATTTGAATGGCGTGGCACAAAGGGAACAGAAGACGATGCAAAGCACATTTAGTGAAAGTAACTATGTTCACATTAGAAAGAAGCAAAATTCATAGTGTTCCTTGTGATTAGTTCTGTTTGAGACATAAAGCAAGAAAACAGAGTGAGGGTAAAGGGTTCCGGATTTGAGATGAGGAGCAGTGCACAACACATTTGTGCGAAGGTCATAATGGAAAAGGCAGCAATGAACGTGTCAAGTTCATCATACACAGAAAGACACTTACAGCATTGGAGGGAGATGGCCAACAATGCACGGCTGCACCAGCATGAACAGCATCAACTGAACCTGAAGAGAAGGGAAGCCTAGAAACATCTGCCCTTACCAGAGCAAGATTACTGCCAACAATCAAATGAAACTAGATTCAGGACAGCCATATTTCCTTACACAAGTTTAAACCAAAAGGAAAAACAGAGAGAGAGAGAGAGAGAATTAAAAAAGTTGAATTTCTGAGATGCATCAAGTTTGGTTTCAAGCTGAGGGCAACGAACATCATACCTGGTTAAAAGAGTGTCATCTTGCTTGATGAAATTGTAACACTGGCGAAGCATATTTTCAGAAAAATCTAGAGCAATGACACCAGAATAGACTCCAGAGTTGGCAAATTTTCGGGAAAATAAACCACTACCACAGCTGACATCAACAAGAAGACCACCTTCAGCAGGTTTAAAGTACTCTTGAGCCATTTTGAACTACATTATAAAGGAATGGCAATGAGCTTAACGTGTTTTACATTCCAATAAAACCATAGAGACATGGAAAATGACAGTAAACAAGCATCGACAAATTCTAAAACATTCTTTTTGGACAACTCTCGTGAATTTTCAAGTATTGACTCATCATAGCCTTATAATAGGATTGACAGAATACCTCTTCATCACGGCCAGGAAAACCACTTCGATTGAAACTTTGACGCCAGCCTCTCTCGTACAAGAATGAAACAAGTGGACTCCTAATGGATTGGTAGAAAGGAAGGAAAACATAAGAATTGTCCATGTGATTGAGCTATGCAGGAACTCTTCTTAGATGACAACTATTCATCATATATGTTAAAAACAAGAATTCATACAGAAACAAAAATATTTGTCCCTAAAATAAAAGTTAGAAAGTTAGATGGGATCTACAGGACCCAAAGAAAAAAACTGGGTGTGTTTCACGTGACTGTCTGCCTAGTCTTGTGCTATGAAACTGGAATTGGAATACTAATCTACTTATACCTGAAAAGCTCAGTCCTGACTGGTTGAACTTCGGCGTAATCCCTCAAACCAGCAGTGACAGTTAGATCCAGAAACATGTCTTTGCTAGAGTATGACTTATTGCACCTTCTACACTTAAAACCAGACCTGTAGATTGCTGATCTGAAGTTCCACATCCATTAAGTGAACAACTATCAGATAGGATTTTCAGATACATGCAGAAATAACTACACATGCGTTGCGTTAATTTCTCTTCAACTTACAGGTTAAGTCCAGGAGGACCTTTTCTTATCAAAGGTTCATAACATACTGGGCAGGCAAAGATTTCAGTTTCCTTTGCTTGATCCTGTCGCGTACTTGTATCCTGAGGGCAGAAAATTCAAATACTAATATGAGTTGGAGTTAGAAGAGGATATATTCGATTAACATGAATTTACAGTTCTTACAAATGATACAAGTATTTATCAATTCGAACAGAAATTTCGAAAAAAAATCTGCTATGTTTACTAAAGAGGAGTAACATTGTCTTATATCTGCTTAAAATCCTTCCCTATATCCTGTTACTAAACAATGTCAAGTTAAATCAAGGACCATAGTGAACAATGGATGAAACAACTCATAGTTGAATAACAGGTAGGACTAGTCCACAGCTAGATGCACAACAGTGATTTCACATAGACTTCTGTATATTCCATTTCTCATGAAACCCAGGGAAATTCCAACTTCAATGAGACTCAATTGTACAGCTTAGAGTACAGCTTTACATCAATTCAACTGCATCACAGGCTTGATCGATGATGGCGGTAAATCATCAGGAGTTCTATTATCACACCATTTACCGGGCATGGGATTTCAACTCCCCATGGTTGACTTGGTAATTCTCGTTCCACCATCATAAATACATCATAATTCGAATTCTGCATGCATTAAACTATTTCCAGCAAGGCAAGTGATGAAATTTTCTGTAGCAGATGGCTTGAGTGTGCAGCGAAGTTATTCTTTTTAATTAAATTATTGGTATTAGTTCAAAAAGAAGGACAGTTAAGTTATGATTAAACAGATAAACCTTCTTATTAATATCAAGAACCAATTGAAACCATCGCAATTCCAAATTCTGTCATGTCAGCATACAAAGATAAATGTCGGCGCTTCACTTTTCGTTCGTCCAAGTTTCAGAGACAACCCAAACTCGACAAAATATCAGAGTATGACAGAAAGATGGGACATAATTTCACATAAGAAAAGAAAAAATCGAAAAGGGGGTACACACGGTATACCGACTCCATAAGAACAGCGGAGCTTGCACGGATGGTGGAGGAAGAGGGGAAGCGACGAGGGAGAAAATGGAGACGAGGAGGGAATTGAGAATTCAAAGGAAGGAAGGGGCATCTTCGGAATTCGAGTATGTGGATAGGGTGAAGGAAAGGAGAAGTAGCCATGGCCATGAAAGTTCTTCCTCCTCAGCTTCAGTCTTCAGCTACGCGTCCCAGACTCCTTCACTCACAGAGCGAAAGGCCACCAAAGAAACAAGAAGGTGGCTCCAAACACCTCTCCCCAACCCAAGCAAAAAAAAGGCCTCTTACTTTTAAAAAAAATGTTTAGTTTTCTTTATTCACGAAATATAGTGTGACATGGTTTTCTCTGCATTCAGTAGATATCATCAGTTCACCAGAAAAAAAAAAAAAAGATATCAATCAAAAACTAGGACCGGAGGGAGTGCGCGTACGTGAGACATTTGCTGCGCCAGATTGAATTTTTATCCTTGATGTTTTCAATAGTATTGGATGTACTAATACTATTTTTAATTATTAATATAAGACCCCATTTAACATTTAATTTAGTTTTAAATATAAGATTCTAAGCTATTTTGTTTTTTATATTTATTTATTTTTTCAAAGTAATCCTTGTAATAGTTGCACATGTTTAATGTTTCATCCAATAGTAGTTATAGCTAATAGTTTAATACACATGATTAGCAATAGTGCTTTAAGAAAGACAATACTTACTTATTACAAATAACTAATTTAATTAATTTGCTTAATCTACTCAAATTAGTAAACTAGCTTTTGTGTTTATTTAAAAATTTTATCAAATAATAGTTTTAGCTAATAGCTTAATCACATGATTAGCAATGGTATTTTAGGAAAGACAATAACAACTTATTATAAATGACTAACCTAACTAATTTTTTAATCTACTCAATTCAGTAAACTAACTTTTATATTAGGGTTAAGGTGCACCTAGTACCTCCAAGTATTTTTTTAGGTGCACCTAATGGTCTAAAGTAATTTATGGTGCAATTTCACCCTCAAAGTAATTAAAATGGTATACTGGTATCCCATGCTAACAAATTTGTTACTTTGACCGTGAAATTGATGAGTCAGCACAAGTTTGACCAAAATAATCTAACCTGGCATGTCTAATAAGCAGGTGACGTGGCTTTTCTTGTTAATTCCTTTGTTTTATCTAAATATTATCTCTGAAATATTGTGTCTGGGGTGAAACGACTCGCAGAGGAAAACGAAAGTAGGCTTTTCTTCTCCATGTTTCGTCTTTAGCAAATCGTAATCCTGTGGTGTGAAATTTTCTTCTCTGACCAAATCGATTGAAGTTTGTACTTGTTTTTCCCTCTATATCAGTGGCCGCACTCGAAAATACATTTGGTTGATGCTTCATATTCGGTCTCTATTCCAACTTGTCTGACCAAACCAATCCTTCTTTTGCTCGTCACTGTCAAATCTGAGTTTGATTCACCCATCAGATATTCAAATGTAGAAAGGGCACAAATAGATGAGCAATGTTTCTCAAATCAACCAATTTCTAGATCAACTTACTATCAATTTAACTTACTTGGTTGTATTTTCGGCACCCGTAAAACCTTCTGCCAGGGTTCTTCTCACTCCATGCTGTCCATCGAGGAGCCACTGTACCACAAAAACAGAACCTTCGACGCCCTTCATACTCGGTCTCTATTCCAACTTGTCTAACCGGCTCTCTATAATATATTCAAGAATTAGATTTGGCTAATTCGCTCTCTATAATATATTCAAGACAAACAATCAATTCCTTCGATGCCCTTCATACTTGGTCTCTATTCCAACTTGTCTGACCAAACCAATCTTTCTTTTACTCATCCTCGTCGAATTTGAGTTTGATTCACCCATCAGATTTTCAAATGCAGAAGGGGGCACAAATAGATGAGTATGTTTCTCATATTTCAACGGGTGCAGCCACTGACATAGAGGGAAAAACAAGTACAAACTTTAATCGATTTGGTCGGAGAAGAAAATTTCACACCACAGGGATTACGATTTGCTAAAGACGAAACATGGAGAAGAAAAGCCTACTTTCGTTTTCCTCTGCGAGTCGTTTCGCCCTAGACGCAATATTTCAGAGATAATATTCAGACAAAACAAATGAATTAACAAGAAAAGCCACGTCACCTACTTATTAGACATGCCAGGTCAGATTATTTTGGTCAAACTTGTGCTGGCTCATCAATTTCACGGTTAAAGTAACAGATCTGTTAGCATGGGATACCAGTCCACCATTTTAATTACTCTGAGGGCGAAATTGCACCATAAATTACTTTAGGCCACTGGGTGCACCTGAAAAAATACTTGGAGGTGCTGGGTGCACCTTAACCCTTTATATTAAACATAATAATATTTTTTCTCCCTCTATAATTGTTTGCTTGGAATACATTATAAGTGATGGAAACATCTAGTTAGAATACATGATTTGCGATGAGATTGACTGAAACTGAGATCATGCAAATCTAAACTAAGATGAAGAAATTTTATTGTGTAAAAATAACACGCAGAAAGCTTTATTGTTCATCAGGGAAACAAGATACACAAATTGATCATTTAGTGGAAAGGCCCATATAATCAGTGGGCCCATAAGGTAGGAAAAGTTCTGCGAAAAATCCTTTCTTTCTTCTGGGGTTACATCCCATATCCTTGCAGAGTTGGTCATTGTACCAAATATGGCAATTGGTGATACATGACTTCCAATAATACTTCCCACCATACAGTTTCATACTATCTTCCCAAATCTTAACTTCCTTTTCCATTTCTCTCACACTGGGCAGTTCAATGCTTCCATCCAGAAAGCTTGCTAGCCACTTGCACCTCATTTCAAAAGCAAATAGATTGAGAGTCCCTCCGCAAATCCTATTATTGCTACTTGTGGGAT
The DNA here is from genome assembly GCF_004799145.2 of Neltuma alba. Taxonomy (NCBI): domain Eukaryota; kingdom Viridiplantae; phylum Streptophyta; class Magnoliopsida; order Fabales; family Fabaceae; genus Neltuma; species Neltuma alba. The sequence continues at coordinate 171,370 of NW_021636111.1, forward strand.
TCTAGCATGAAGTATTTGCCTGTAATCATACAACAAATTCAAAATACTTGGTTGGTTCTTAGATTTTATACCTTTGCTTACCTAAGAATCTTTTTATGAGAAAGAAATGGCTCATACCTGTATAAAGGAACTGAGGACTTAGCTGACGGGGTTATGTGATTTTGGAATAATGGAGATTTGAAGATGTTTCTGAGCTTTTGGTCACCTCTGAACCCTGTAGCAAGAATCACCAGATCTGTCTCTATGGGTTTTGAATCTCCATCAATAATTAAACCTTCTTTGCAGAACTTAAAGCCCTCTGATCTCTTTATAATGATGCTTCCTTCTTTTACTCTATCATAAAAATTTTGAGGAAGAATTCCAATCTGACATGAAGAGAGTCCTTGAAGAAAGCTGTCATTAGGTACCAATCCAAATTTGTCTAGTGGCAGCCTCCATCTCAGGTTTGACTCGACAAACTTGAGATTGCCCATCTCTGAAAATGCAAAGACGAATCATCAGCATGAAGATGATTTCTCTGTTTGTGAGAATATATGCACATGAGATGTGCAGGATTTACCAATGGGGCGAAGAGAGTAGCCACAAGGCTTAGGAAGAAGGATTCACCAGGCTTGTGAAACAAAAACTCAGAAAAGCGATTGAAGTACAAGAATGCAAGATTAATTCCCCAAATATTAGAATCTGGGAGAAACCAGTGTACTGTCCTTTGAACCATGGTGCAGGGCTGCTTGATTCCTGTATATATAAAAAGCATTTTGAGAGACAGAACTTTTATGTGATTTGTAGGAAGGCAAGAAAGAAAAGTTTTACCATTTGCAGATGCACACTCAGCTACTATATCATAGGCAGATTTCTGGGAGCCTATTACTGTAACTCTCTTTGATTTGATCAATTTAGCAGCATCCTCATTTGCCATTGAAGAGAAGTCCATTGAGTGTATGACCTGACCTTTGAACACTTCGGGGCCTTGTCCTGCCGGGAATTTAGGTATGTTTGGCACACCACTATATTTTCCAATGCACAGAACCACAAATTCAACCTCATACACCTATAAAAGATACCCAATATGTAGATACACGGTAGTCTGGACAGTGCACATATGTATTTGTAATTTGTATGTAAATACCTACCTCGGTGGAAAGACTCTCTGTATGTTGCACTTGAAGGTGCCATTTTCCCTTAGAGCCAAAGGGCTTGCCAGTTCCACCCCACAAATCCCAAGACTCGGTAATTTCTTCAGTAACCTCGCCAACATAGTCAATATCGATGACTTTAGAGTTGAATCTGATGTGAGATAAGATCCCAAACTTTTGAGCATAGGAATCCAAATACTGCAAAACCTGGAGGCTACTTGGATTCTCTTCTTTGACAGAAGAATCCCATGGAAAATCAGAAAACCTGTAAGATTCCCTGCTGTTCTGAAGTTTGGTAGACTCAATTGTGTGCCTCCAGAGTCCTCCTATGCCATCTTCAGCCTCAAAGACGACTGGATGAAATCCCTTCTCTACTAAGTATTTGCAGGCAAGAAGACCACTGGTTCCTGCTCCAATAATCCCCACTCTTCTCTCCATTCTCATCTATCAATGCTCGATTCTCTGATTTTACCCTAACAAGCATTATATCTAAATCGATTATTCAAAAAGTCAGTACATTTCTTTTTGGAATTGTTTTCTTCAACGTTTTTTTTTTTTTTTTTGACCAGGGTTTCTTCAACGTTTTACTTCGTGGGTTGTGTTTGTTTTTATTAGAAAAGAGCTTCAGTCGTCTACTGGAAATATATCTATCGCCACCTCATATTTGGAAGGCGGTGGGCGATGACTGGTTCAGTGAGTCTACTGGCGAATTTTTTTTTGTAGCTTCATGCCTTCATCAGACTCTATTCAATATATGTCCGCGTGTGTGTTTGAATGTTTTTTTTTTTTTGATAGTATGTGTTTGAATGTTTTGACTGGGCTTGATCTCTTTTCTTTTTTTTTGACCAAGAGACTGGGCTTGATCTCTGGGAGTTTATCACGATTACTTAATTTATTTTATATAGGAAGCTGAAGCTAACTTGAGTTACTCTTTTAACGAATAGAAAATGTTTATTCCATAAAAAATTGCAGACGCTAGGACCGTTAAGAGGTTGTCTGAAATACGCTAATTAATCATTTTTTTGACCGGAAAATACATTGATTTAATCATGAATCATAAATAAACTAGGGTAGTAATAAAATTCTTCATTTAATTTATGTATCTCAAATTCAAATATTAGTATATGTTTTACCAAATTAAAATATTAGTATATAACAGAATGCCATTACTAGTAAAATCTGAACTTAATACTTAAGTCTAAAAAAATTAAATTTATTCATAAACACATACTATAACTCAAAACAATCAATAAATAATTAATAATCCATCATCATATTACTTAGTATATCCATAGTTACATGTTTAATATTAAAGCTAGTTTGACATTTAATTTAGTTATAAATATAAGACCTCAATTCACTTTATCCCTTATATTTATCAAGTTTGCCATTAAGTAATTCTTATAGTGATTCCATGTGTTAAATTGTTACTATCAATAGATAATTCAAACCACACATGATTAATTAAGGTATTTTAGAAAAGACACTACAAACAATTAACTTAACTAACTTCTTAATCTAACCAAATTAGTCAACTATGTTTTATATTAAGAACTGAAGATAGAATTATCTATTAGTATCTAGTACTCCTCTATTCCTTAATGTAAGACCTATTTAACTAATTTTATTAGATTAAAAAAGTTTGATAAGTTAGTTAATTATAACAAATAAGACATATTTTTTCTAAGACACCATAATTATCTTCCTTAATATCCTCCCCCTCTCCTACTTGACTATAGTTAAGGAAGTATTAATAAGAGTAATTTAAGAAAGATTGATAAACATGAGAAATAAATTTTATATTTATGATCAGAAAACTAACTTAATAATTAGGTCATATTTATAATTGGGAATATGGGCTAACCTGCGGGTTGCAAGCTAGCTCACCACAACCTATAGGTTATGCAGTGTGAGCTGGAGTAACTTGCATTTGGTGGGTTGAAAAATGCCAACCTTAACCATCATAGCGGGTTGGTAGGCTAGCCCACCATCTTTTTTTTCTTTTTTTTTCAATTCTTAACTTTTAAACCTTTTTTTTATTTAATTTTTTAAATTAATAAATGGTGATCCAAAATGTTAAAAACAATCACAAGTATAAATTATGTTTAATGACACTTAAAATAATTAATACAAATATAAAACAATACATTACAAATATTTTAAATGATTAACATACAACGTTAACTCATAGTGATAAATTTTACAATTTTGTCATACAAATACCATGTTTGATACAGAAAACTATCTCTTAATAAATTAGAAGTATATCTATCTAATTTTTTTAAAGTTCATTCACTATATTTTTCTAAAACACCGTTTTCTATAATAAATATGTCTTGTATTTGATTTGGTGGTTAAATTTTTGTTATACATATAGTATGCTTATTTTTAAAATATTTTTTGTGTATATATGTAACATGAAAATTAAAATATAAATGAGGGAAAATTTTTAAATATAATAACATATATTTACGTGAAATTTTTTTTAAAAAAAAATGATAGGTTAGGGGCCAACCCGCCACAACTCGTGAGTTATGCGGTGCAAGCTAAAGTAACTCACACCTTGGGGGTTATCAAAACGCCAACACTAACCCGCTTCTTTATGGGGGTTGATAAGCTGGCCTGCAGGCCTCAACATCATATTCCCAGTTCTACCAAAAAACAAAGGAGTATTATATAGAAAAGTAGATTGTTTTGGGACCTAGTGTGAGAAAAATGTGTAATTATGCGCTTGTCTCTGGTTAAAAAAAAAAAAGTGCTTGTGACCTATTTCCCATGATCGTCCGCACTGCTTCGAAAATTAGGTTTGATAATTCATTTTAAATTGATTTAAAAAAATATAATCAATGAAAACAATTTAATCTAAAAATTTTGTAAATAAATATCATATTTTATCAGCTATTTACTTGAAGACAAGAATCCCTACTATTCGCGTCAACATGAGTTGGTACAAACAAAATATATCTATCCTAATTTTTTCTGATTATTTTCTCTAATCAAATATAATGTTATTTGTAATTTTATAATTCTATCAAAGAACAAGAAGGGACTTATATGTGTGTGTGTGATTAAGGATTAGATTTTTGATATGAAAATCAGCTGAACATCTACACTATTTTATATGTATCTTCATTTTTCATCAGCAGATTTCATATAACATCTGTCTCATGATTTTTAGTGTTTAGGAACATTTTCAGTAACTTCTAATGAAAAAAATATTCAGTGACAGAAACTGTCAAATTTGGCGTCATTAAATAAGTAACAGAATCACTGGCAATTGCTATGTCAAATAATTTAAATCCACATTAAATAGAGTGTGAAGATGAGTGATTGTGCTGAGATAGAGTCTAATATCATATATACTTCTATCTTCAAAATCAATTTGTATTAACCGAAACAGTCCTTTATAAAATTTAAACTACACTCAAATTTAACTACTCCCTCTGGTTCATAATATAAGTTGCTTCTAGAAGATTGGTTTAATTTAAAATACAAGTCACTTGGAAAGTATTTGATGCCTATTAGTCAATTTTGTCTCTGCAGTTAATACTTAAATATAACTTCTCGTGTTTTTCTCTCTCTCCTTCATAACCTTATTTAATATGGGTAAAGTTAGAAAAAAAAAATCAATTTGGAACAGATTTAATGAGTCAACTATCATTTTTTGATATTGAGAAATTAGTTAAAGTGTGACTATATTGTGTATTAGTATACAAAACTAACAGCATGCAGGAAGTCTTTGCAGGAGGTCTTATTGACACAAGGAAAACAGAATTTCCAAATTGCTCATTTAGTGGGAAGGCTCACATAATCAGTGGGTCCATAAGGTTGAAAAAGTTCTGCAAAAAGGCTCTTTTTTTTTTTTTTCCCCTGGGTTACCTCCATGTCCTTGCAGAGTTGGTCATTGTACCAGATATTGCAATTTCCAATACATGACTTCCAATAATACCTCCCACCATATAGCTTCATATTGTCTTCCCAGATTTTTATTTCCTTTTCCATTTCTCTCACACAGGGCAGTTCAATTCTTCCATCAGAAAGCTGCTAGCCACTTGCACCTCATTTCAAAACCATACAGATTTGAGAGTCCCTCTGCAAATCCTATTATTACTACTTGTGGGATTCTAGCATGAAGTATCTTTCTGCAATGTTATAAGATATTCAAAATATGGTCAGGTTTAGATTTATGTCTTTGCTTAGTGCTTATTTAAGAATCTATCTGTGAAGGATAAGTTGTCAAACCTGTACAATGGAACTGAGGAAGTAGCTGAGGGGGTGATGAGATTTTGGAATATTGGTGATTTGAATATATTTCTGAGCTTTTGATCACCTTTGAACCCTGTAGCAAGAATCACCACATCTGTCTCTAATGGTTTTGATTCTCCATCAATGATTAAACCTTCTTTGCAGAACCTAAAGCCCTGTGATCTCTTTAGAATGATGCTTCCTTCTTCCACTTTGTCATAAAAATGTTGAGGAAGCATTCCAATCTGACATGAAGAAACATCTTGGAGAAAGCTTTGATTAGGTACCGATCGAAACTTATGCAGAGGTAGCTTCCATCTTAAGTTTGATTCAACAAACTTTGAGACTGCCTATCTCTGAAAATGCATAGAGGAATAATAAGCATTAAAATGATTGTTTGTGAGTATATCTGCATAGGGATATATGATGTTCTGGATTTACCAATGGTGAGAACAAAGCAGCCACAAGGCCAAGGAAAAATGATTCACCAGGCTTGTGAACTAAAAGCTCTGAGGAGCGATTGAAGTACAAGTAGCCAAGACTAATTCCCCAGATATTAGCATGTGGGAGCAACCAGTGTGCTGTCCTTTGAATCATTGTGCAGGGTTGTTCTATTCCTGCAAAGAAAGCATTGAAAGATATAAGTTTTATTCGTGATTTGTGAAAGCAAGGAGAAAACGGTATTAGTATTACCATTTGCAGATGCACACTCAGCTGTTATATCATAAGCAGATTTCTGAGAGCCTATTACTGTAACTCTCTTTGATTTGATCAATTTGGCAGCATCCTCATTTGCCATTGAAGAGAAGTCCATGGAGTGCATAACCTGGCCTTTGAACACTTCTGGGCCTTGTCCTGGAGAGAACTCAGGTATGTTTGGCAGACCATTATATTTTCCAATGCACAGAGCCACAAACTCAACTTCACACACCTGTACAAAATACCCCAATATTGTAGGTAAACAGGACAACTCATTTTTCAGATTCTGTATTTGTTTGTAAATTACCTTACCTACCTTAATGGAAAGACTCTTGGTGTATTGCACTGAAGAAGAAGCCATTTTCCTTAGAGCCAAAGGGCTTGCCAGTTCCACACCCACAGATCCCAAGACTCGGTAATTTCTTCAGTAATCTCGCCAACATATTCAATATCAATGACTTTAGATTGAATCTGATGTAAGATAGGATCCCAAACTTTTAGATAGGAATCCAGATACTGCAAAACCTGGATGCTACTTGGATACTCTTCTTTGACAGAAGAATCCCGTGGAAAACCAGAAAACCTGTAAGATTCTTTGCTGTCTGAAGCTTGGTAGACACAATGGTGTGCCTCCAGAGTCCTCTGTAGTCCTGTGCCATCTTGAGCTTCAAAGACGATGGGACGAAAGCCCTTCTCTGTTATGTATTTACAGGCAAGAAGACCACTGATTCCTGCTCCTATAATCCCCACTCTTCTTTCCATTCTTGGCTGTCAATACTTTGTTCTCTTTCTGATTTGAGCATAATAATAATATAGTAAGCTTTAGATTTATTATATTGGTGCTTCAAAACGGTCAATACAAGTTGTTACTTTTTTTTTTGGGTGTGTTGTTTATCCTGTTATAACATAGAGCTTCGAGATTTCCGGGTCTTAGTTGAGCTTGATTTTTGGGAATTCATCATGACTATTTAATTGTTTTTGTATTTGAAAGTTCAACTAGTGAGAATTTTAAAGGAAGTGACTCTTGTTATGAGCAGACCTTTTTGGCCATTTTATTTTCGTTAACCACAAAACGTAATATTTTCGCTGATGAAAATCGAAACCAAATTATTACTTGTCCAGTTTTAAATATAGGATCTATTTTGTAGGATAATTTACCACTATAAAATAGATCTTATATTTATATT